>NW_024070194.1:79809836-80067252 GCF_014754425.2 Oryx dammah
ATATATATATATATATATGTAGTATATATATAGGAGACTATATATAATATATATATATATATATGTAGTATATATATAGGAGACTATATATAATATATATATATAGATTTTCATTCCTTAAAATATATATATATATAGTACCTACATGTGAGACTATATATGTATTTTAAGGAACAAAAAAAAAAAAAAAAAGGAACAAAAAGTGTTTAGACCAAGGCCTGGCACAAAGTGATGACTCAAAACATCTTATCTCAAGTATTGTTTTTCCAACAACTCATAGTTGGGACTGAAAAGTTAATTTTAGAAAATAAGTAGTATATGGGCTTCCCTTGTGGCTCAGCTGGTAAAGAATCCACCTGCAATGCAGGAGACCTGGGGTCAATCCCTGCATTGAAAGAATGAGTTGGAAAGAATAATAGTATATAGACATTAACCTTGTGGCATTTATACTCTCCTACTTAAAGTTTTAGGTATAAAACAACTGGAGCCGATTATACAGAGTGAAGTAAGCCAAAAAGAAAAACACCAATACAGTATACTAACACATATATATGGAATTTAGAAAGATGGTAATGATGACCCTGTATGCGAAACAGCAAAAGAGACAAAGATGTATAGAGTGGACTTTTGGACTCTGAAGGAGAGGGAGAGGGTGGGATGATTTGGGAGAATGGCATTGAAACATGTATACTATGATGTAAGAAATGAATCGCCAGTCTATGTTCGATGCAGGATACAGGATGCTTGTGGCTGGTGCATGGGGATGATCCAGAGAGATGATATGGGGTGGGAGGTGGGAGGGGGGTTCATGTTTGGGAACTCATGTACACCTGTGGTGGATTCATGTCAATGTATGGCAAAACCAATACAGTATTGTAAAGTAAAATAAAGTAAAAATAAAAATTAAAAATAAATAAATAAATATAAAGTGAAAAAAGTAGTATTTATTAATAATACAGTTAGATAATGAGACAAAGGCCAGAGTACATTTGTTATCAAGAAATCACAATGAACATTTTCATCTGATTCTTAAAAGAAATATGTCCTTTTCTGCATTTCTTTCTTTCCCTCATGGGAAACTGCTCAGTAGATAAATACTTTGGAGTTTTTGGCATAAATTATCTCCTGGTTTACCGCTTACTGGGCTATCTAGGTGGCTCAGTGGTAAAGAATCCTCGTACCAGTGCAGGAGATGTAAGAGATGAGGGTTCAATCCCTGGGTCAGGAAGATCCCCTAGAGTAGGAAAGGTCAACTCACTCCAGTATTTTTGTCTGGAGAGTCCCATGGACAGAGGAGCCTGGCTACTACAGTCCATAGGATCGCAAAGAGTTGTACACTACTGAGCAACTAAGCACAAGCACTTATATGTGAGACAGGTGTTGTAATTGCTATAATTTTCCCTATTATAAAAATAAGGAAACATGCTGATGGAGATGAAGTTACCGTGTTCCAAGTCACTAAGTGGGAAACTGGTTCAGCCAGTGTTTGAACAAGAGATTCTGACTCCACAGGTGATGGAGGTGGGATGTGAAGAAGGTGTGCAGAGGGCTTTAGGGAGCACAGTGACTTTTTCCACCACCCAGCTTTGCATTGCTCGACTGTCTGTGTGAGCTTATAATACCTTAACGTTTTTGAAGGGTATTTAAATATAACATTTTTAAGAGATATACATGTATTCAGGTTTTGGGCTACATACTTTGAAGACCTAGATAGACATGTAGCTATAGGAATGGCTGAGTTTCTAGTTGTGGAGACCAGCTTGGTTGACTGCAGCTGTGGTCATTGGGTTCCATGGGCCATTTGGCTTCACAGGGTCATGTGCCCCTTGCCAGGTGGACTGAGCCAGCCTTGGGTCACAGTGCCTCCTCCCCCTTCTCTTTTCTCCACATTGTTAGATGTGATGATTAAATAAATTTCAGTGTGCCATTTTACGAGACCATTCTTTCTTAATAAAACAAATGTCTCTGTCTCTCTCCTCTTTTCTCTAAATTTTGGGAGCACATTTCTTTTAGGGTAGGTGGGAGACAGAAGATGTATGGGAATTTTAGTAGCTTTTAAGAATTATTGGGTGGTCTTTGGCAAGTCTTATAAAAAACTGGATAAGTGCTTTTCAAGAAATCAAATTTGATCAGATTTGGGGGCAGATTTGTAAGGACGGGATCCTTGGCCAGCACCTTGTCAACAGTCTGGTGCTTATTTTACTCAATTTAAATATTCCACAGTCATTAAGAAGATATTCAAGTAGTGCTGAGGCAACACAGAATGTATGAAAATGTGCAGCAACTCATGCAGCTCTGTCAACCCTTATACTGCTTCCATTGCTGATGTGGCAACCAGATGTCTCTTCTGTGAGCTGCTCTTGGTAGTGTTTCCCAATCACTAGAGTTATTTGAAGACTTACTTCCTGAATATCTCCAGCTCAGTATACTTATATGTGTGTGTATGTGTATATATATGTGGGTGTATTTATAGTGTAACTTAACTTTGTAGATCTTTTATTCATCTATGTCAAGAAATGGAGAACCTGACTTTATAATTTTTGTTAATCCATATTAAACTAATTTTCCACTGGGGTATTAGCAGATAAAGTACATTTTGCAAGGAGATAATTTTAACAGCTCAAAATATTATTTCAAATTTGGTATAAAGAGATGGAATTATAAATTGTAATGTCTGGAGATGTCAAAAAAGCAAATATCTGGAAAATTAAATCTAGTAAATACTGTCTTTGATACACTCTTGGTTTGTCTTGCCGATATTTGTGCCTTTATGAAGGAGTAGCTCTCAACTTTGGCTACATGTTGAGTCACCAGGGAAGCTTTATAGCCTTACAGACATAGAAAACAAATGTATGGTTATCAAAAAGGAAAGGTGGGGGGGATAAATTAGGAGGTGGAGGTTGGGATTAACATATACACACTACTATATATAAAACAAACAAGGGCCTACTGTATAGCACAGGGAATTCCACTCAATGTTTTGAAACAACCTATAAGGGAAAAGAATCTGAAAAAATATATGTATAACTGAATCCTTTTGCTGTACACTTGAAACAAACAGAAAATTGTAATCAACTATACTTCAATTAAAAAAAAAACAAAACTGTACACCCGTGGTGGATTCATGTCAATGTATGGCAAAACCAATAGAGAATTGTAAAGTAAAATAAAAAGAAAAGAAAAAAATAAAAATAAAAAAAATACTGATAGCTGGGCCCCATTCCAGGTGATTCTGGTTGAATTGATCTGAGGTGTTAGAACATCATGATTTGTAAAAGACTTCCAGGTGCAAAGAAGTCTCAGAACCACCGTCCAAAAGGAAGAGAAAGCAGCGAGGGGCATCTGTAACCAAAGGCTCTGAGCAGCAAGGGTAGCTGGGGAAATATACTCATGAATCTTTGGAGAAAGTGGCTCTCATTTGAGTGTTGTAAGCCAGATATTCAGTGTTATGAAAATGCTTGTTGTTGTTGTTCAATTGCCAAGTCATGTCTGACTTTTTGCAACCCCATGAACTGCAACACATCAGGCCTCCCTGTTTCTCACCATCTCCCAAGTTCATGCCCATTGAATCAGTGATGCCATTCAACCATCTCATTCTCTGTCACCCTCTTCTCCTTCTGCCCTCAGTCTTTCTCAGCATCAGGGTCTTTTCCAGTGAATTGACTGTTCACTTCAGGTGGGCAAAGTATGGGAGCCTCAGCTTCAGCACCAGTCCTTCCAGTGAGTATTCAGGGTTGATGTCCTTTAAACTGACTGGTTTAACCTCCTTGAGGTTCAAGGGACTCTCAAGGGTCTTCTCTAGCACCATAATTTGAAAGCATGAATTCTTTGGTGCTCAGCCTTCTTTATGGTCCATTTCTCACATCTGTATATGACTACTGGAAAGACTGTAATCTTGATTATATGGATCTTTGTCAGCAGAGTGATGTCTTTGCTTTTTAATACCCTGTCTAGGTTTGTCATAGCCTTCCTTTCAAGAAGCAATTGTCTTCTAATTTCATGGCTATAGTCACCATCCACAGTGATTTTAGAGCCCAGTAAGAAGAAATTGGTCACTGCTTCCATCATTTCCCCTTCTATTTGCCATGAAGTGATGGGACCAGATGTCATGATCTTAGGTTTGTTTTTTTTTTTTTTAAATATTGAGTTTTCTGAGAACTCCTCACTATGACCCGTCCATCTTAGGGGCCCTGCAGGGCATGGCTCATAGCTTCATCAAGTTATGCAAACCCCTTCGCCATGAAAAGGCAGAGATCCGTGAAGAAAAATACTTACAGAATGGAAAATCAGGAAATAAATAGGATTCTGTGGTCAAGGGCTTCCTAAAGTTGGATAACTCAGGAGGCTTCCTCAGAATAAAATTCCGACTTTGTGACCTTTCAAGGAGAGTTCTCCAAAGGTGGTTCTCCTACCTTGTGTGTTATGGATGAAGATGTTAGGTAGTTCCATAGCCAAACTTTTCAAAATCATTAACAACTATGCATTTATGCACTAAACCTATAAGAGGCACATTAAATTTGTGATTTCATGAATCTATTTGTAATTTAACAGTGAGAAAAAGTTTAATTGGTTTAAATAGCATTATAAATAAATATACAGATGCTCTAGGACAAAAATATAAGGCAGGTGAGCTATAAATCAATTTAAAAATATAGGGGACTTCTCTGGTAGTCCAGTAGTAACAGTCTGGATCCCAGAGTCTGTGCTCCCAATGCAGGGGGCCTGGATTATAATTATTTTTTTTAAATGTGGGAAACATTGAGCCAGTAAAGACAATGCATCTTAAAAGAATAAAATGGCATCATAAAGAGTTCCAGAGCTCAGAGTTTTCAAGGAATTGTTGTTCAGTCGCTAAGTTGTGTCTGACTCTCTGCAACCCCATGAACTGCAGCACACCAGGCTTCCCTGTCCTTCAGTATCTCCCAGAGTTTACTTAAATGCATGCCCATTGACTTGGTCATGCCATTTACCAACTCATCTTCTGTTGCCCACTTCTCCTGCGCTCAGTCTTTCCTAGCTTTAGGGTCTTTTCTAATGCATCAGCTCTTTGCATCAGATGGCCAAAATGTTGGAGTTTCAGCTTTAGCATCAGTACCTCGAGTGAATATTCAGGGTTGGTTCCCTTTAGGATTGACTGGTTTAATCTCCTTGCTGTCCAGGGGAACTCTCAAGAGTCTTCTCCATCACCACAGTTTGAAAGCATCAGTTTTTTGGCTCTCAGCCTTCTTCATGGTCCAACTCTCACAGCTGTACATGACTACTGGAAAAACTACATGTTTGAAAGATCGGTGCTCAGCAATGTGGAGGGACCAGGAAACAATGACAGAATCATGCCATGGACCTTCATGAACAGTTTTTTTTTTTTTAACTGGTTTTCAGAAATATGAAGATGACAATGATAAAGCTCAAAGAAATGACATTCTCAGAAGAAAAACCAGGGAAGGGATGAGCCTATTTCTGAAGAGGCAATTGGTAAATAGGAGAAATCAAAGCCATTCAAATCAAAACTGTTCAAGTCTAATTTTTCCAGCAAGTGAAATGAACTGGATCCAAATTAAAGCCCAGTTTAGATTAGACAAAAGGTATGATCCAACTATACAACCAGTTAAATCCCTGACGGGAGGAAAAAATGAAGTTTTCTGCCTTTCAGTTGCCTGGGCTGTTACTTAACTTTCTAAAAGCAGATATTTTGAACACATTTTATGTTCTTCTTTTCTCTTTTTTAAAAAATTTCTTTAAATACAGTTATCCCCCAAACCCTGAATCTTGAGTCATCATCATTATGAGGCTGCAAGAAAACATAACACAGTTTTGGATTGCCTCAGCAGAAAAATAGCATCAGCTGTTCTCTGACTGGGTTGCTCAGCAAAATGATCTATTTTTCATAGTCAGTTTAGCTTCCCAGAGTCTCTGATTTCAGAGATCTGGTGTGAGGCTGTATTGTTATCTAAGCATAATAGGTATATCTGGTATATATCCTTCCAGTGTTGGTTGAGCTATTTCAAATCCTGAAAGATGATGCTGTGAAAGTGCTGCACTCAATATGCCAGCAAATTTGGAAAACTCAGCAGTGGCCACAGGACTGGAAAAGGTAGTTTTCATTCCAATCCCAAAGAAAGGCAATGCCAAAAAATGCTCAAACTACTGCACAGTTTCACTCATCTCACATGCTAGCAAAGTAATGCTCAAAATTCTTCAAGCCAGGCTTCAGCAATAAGTGAACCATGAACTTCCAGATGTTCAAGCTGGTTTTAGAAAAGGCAGAAGAACCAGAGATCAAATTGACAACATCTGCTGGATCATCGAAAAAGCAAGAGAGTTCCAGAAAAACATCTACTTCTGCTTTATTGACTATGCCAAAGCCTTTGACTGTGTGGATCACAATAAACTGTGGAAAATTCTGAAAGAGATGGGAATACCAGACCACCTAACCTGTGTCTTGAGAAATCTGTATGCAGGTCAGGAAGCAACATTTAGAACTGGACATGGAACAACAGACTGGTTCCAAATAGGAAAATGAGTACGTCAAGGCTGCATATTATCACTCTGCTTATTTAACTTATATGCAGAGTACATCATGAGAAATGCTGGACTGGAAGAAGCACAAGCTGGAATCAAGATTGCCAGGAGAAATACCAATAACCTCAGATATGCAGATGATACCACCCTTATGGCAGAAAGTGAAGAGGAACTAAAAAGCCTCTTGATGAAAGTGAAAGAGGAGAGTGAAAAAGTTGGCTTAAAGCTCAACATTCAGAAAACGAAGATCATGGCATCTGGTCCCATCACTTCATGGGAAATAGATGGGGAAACAGTGGAAACAGTGTCAGACTTTATTTTTTGGGCTCCAAAATCACTGCAGATGGTGACTGCAGCCATGAAATTAAAAGACACTTACTCCTTGGAAGGAAAGTTATGACCAACCTAGATGGCATATTTAAAAGCAGAGACACTACTTTGCCAACACAGCTCCGTCTAGTCAAGGCTGTGGTTTTTCCTGTGGTCATGTATGGATGTGAGAGTCGGACTGTGAAGAAAGCTGAGCACGGAAGAATCGATCCCTTTGAACTGTGGTGTTGCAGAAGACTCTTGTGAGTCCCTTCGACTGCAAGGACATCCACCCAGTCCATCCTAAAGCAGATCAGTTCTGGGTGTTCATTGGAAGGACTGATGTTGAAGCTGAAACTCCAATACTTTGGCCACATCATGCGAAGTGTTGACTCATTGGAAAAGACCCTGATGCTGAGAGGGATTGGGGGCAGGAGGAGAAGGGGACGACAGAGGATGAGATGGCTGGATGGCATCACTGACTTGATGGACATCAGTTTGAGTGAACTCCAGGAGTTGGTGATGGACAGGGAGGCCTGGCCTGCTGCAATTCTTGGGGTCTCAAAGAGTTGGACATACCTGAGCGACTGAACTGAACTGAATGTTGGTTGAGATCTTGGAGGCGATGGTGATGAGGTTTCTCTCCCTAGTCAAGGTACAGATCTTCCTTCTGTGGTCACTTACAAGGTAGAAAGAACAATATAATGAGCATCCATATACCTACCATCCAGCTTAAGAAATAATGTATCCCTAAATAGTTGACATCCTTCTATGTACTTGTCCCCAGATTGCATTGCCTTCTTTCCCCAAAGAAATAATCACTCCTGTAAATTTTAATGGCAGCTTTATTGAGATATAGTTAATATTCTATACAATTGAATTATTCCGTTTAATATCGAGTTATGCAATAATCCCATAATCAGTTTTAAAACATTCTCATCACTCCAGAAAGACACCTACATGTTGTTAGCATTCGTTCTCCTTTCCTATCACCCCACCAGACTCTCAGCACTAGGCAACCACCAGTCAACTTTATATCTCTGTGGATTTACCTGTTTTGTGTTGATTCTGTTTGTATGAAGTTTATAATTTGTGGTCCTTTGTAACTGGCTTTTTTTCACTTAGCACAATATTTTTAAGGTTCATCCATCTATCAGTAAATGACTGAAAAATAATTCCTTGTATGGATATACCGCATTTTGTTTATCCACTCATCATTTAGTTGACATGTGTGTTATTTCCACTTTTTTTTGCAGCCATGAACAATACTTCTTTTGTGAATACTAGTACAGATTTTGTGTGGATGCATTTTTTCAATTTCCTTGGATATATATCTAGGAATGGAATTGCTGGGTCATATGGTTACCCCATGTTTTACTTTTTGAAGAATTCCCAAACTGTTTTCCAGTGTTGCTACAGCATTTTACATTCCTAATGGAGTTCTAGTTTCTCTATATCCTCATCACCTCTTGTTATGATCCTACTATTTAATTCTAGCCGTCCTAGTGTGTACACAGTGGAACATCATTGTGTTTTTTATTTTCATTGCACTGATGATTAGTGATATCGAGCGTCTTTTTTACATGCTTATTGGCAATTTATATATTGTCTTTGGGAAAATGTCCACTCATTTTTAAATTGGATTATTTAGGAACTCTTCCACCTCCATATTTTATGAGTTCTAAGAGTGCTTTTTATACTCTGGATACTAGATTGATATTTCATTATCATATATATGATTTGCAAATATTTTCTTTCATTCTGTGGATTATTTTTTCACTCTCTTGATAGTGTCTTTTGCAGAAAAGTTTTTTATAAAATCAGATTTATCTATTTTTCCTTTGATTGTTTTTCAGGTGTTAGATCTAAGAAACCATTGTCAGATTTGAAGTCATGCAGATTTACTCTGTATTTTTTTCTTCTAGGAATTTTATAGTAAGTGTTTAATCCATTTAAAGTTTTATAGTAGGTCTTTGGTCCTTTTTCTGTTAAATTTTGGATAGGCTGTGAAGTGGTGAGGGTGAAGTTCATTCTTCTGTGTGTGGATATCTACTTGTCCCAACACCGTTTGTTGAAAATATTATTCTTTCCCCACTTGAACTGCCTTGGCACTTTTCTGGGTATATACCCAAGAATTGAAATCAGGGTCTCAAAGAGATATCTGCTCCCAGTGCTCACTGTAGCATTATTTACAATAGCCAAAACATAGAAACAACCTAAACATCCATCGACAGAGGAATGGATAAAGAAGCTTTATTCCACCTTGAAAAAGAGGAAATTCTGTCTGTTGTTATAACATAAATAAACTTGGAAGATATTATGCAAAGTAAAATAATCCAGACATAGAAGAGCAAATTCTACCTGATCCCACTTATATCAGAAGTCTGAATTTGTCAAATTTGAGGTAGAGAGTAGAGTAGGGAGTTACCAGGGGCTAGGAGGAGTGGGGAGAAGGCAATGGCAGCCCACTCCAGTACTCTTGCCTGGAGGATCCCATGGATGGAGGAGCCTGGTAGGCTGCAGTCCATGGGGTCACTGAGAGTTGGACACGACTCAGTGACTTCACTTTCACTTTTCACTTTCATGCATTGGAGAAGGAAATGGCAACCCTCTCCAGTGTTCTTGCCTGGAGAATCCCAGGGATGGTGGAGCCTGGTGGGCTGCCGTCTATGGGGTCGCACAGAGTTGGACACGACTGAAGCGACTTAGCAGCAGCAGCAGCAGGAGGAGGAGTGGGGGCTCAAGGAGGTTTTGGTCAAAATTTTGGTCAAGGTTTTGGTCATGGTTTCACCTAAGCAAGATAAGTCCTAGGAATCTATGGCATAGTACATATAGTTAACACTACTGTATTGTATAGTTAAGAATTTTAAGACGGTAGATGTTATGTTAAATGTTATTTGAAAAAGACTTTTAGAGGTAACAGTTATGACATTGTATGTGGTGATGGTTTCATGGGTGTGTGCTTGCCTTCAAAATTATCAAGATGTATATATATTAAATATGTACAACCTTTTTGCATGTCAATCATGCCTCAATAAAAAAAATTTAAAACATGTCAAAAGATAAATTTTTTAAGATAAAAGAAAAAGAATTCACCATAGATATATTTTTTCTGGACTCATTTATTTTCCATTGATGTATAGCTATCCCTCCTTATCTGTGGGGAACTGGTCCCAGGATCCCCCAGGGATACCAAAATCCATGAATGCTCAAGTCCCTTGTACAAAATAGCATCATATTTGCATATAGCAAACATGTCTTCCTGTGTACTTTAAATCCTCTCTAGATTACCTGTAATATTAATAGTGTAAATGCTATGTGAGTAGTTGCCAGTGCATGGGAATTTTTTTTTTCAGATTTAAAAAGTTTTTAAATTAATTAATTTAATTGGAGGCTAATTACTTTACAATATTGTGGTGGGTTTTGCCATGCTTCGTCGTGATTCAGCCACGGGTGTACATGTGTTCCCCATCCTGAACACCCCTCCCCCCCCACCCCATCCCTCTGGGTTGTCCCAGAGCACCAGCTTTGAGTGCCCTGCTTCATGCATCAAACTTACACTGGTCATCTATTTTACATATGGTAATATACATGTTTCAATGCTATTCTCTCATATCACCCCACTCTCGTCTTCTCCTGCACCACATAGTCCAAAAGTCTGTTCTTTACATCTATGTCTCTTTTGATACCTAGTGCATGGCAAATTTAAGTTTTGGTTTTTAGAACTTTCTGGAGTTTTTTTCCCCCAAATATTTTCATCCTCTGTTGGTGGGATCTGCAGATAAGGAGGGCCAACTGCCCATGTCTGTCCTCTCTGCCTGATTTGAAAGATTACTGGGAAGTGCTTTCTTAACACATTGACATGACTAGTTGTAGAGATTCAGTAAGTCTGAGAAGGTGCTTAGGAATCTGCATTTTATATAAGCACTTCCAGGTGACACTGGGAGGAGGGTTAAGAAACCATAATTGTGCTTATCAGACTTTAATGAACACGTGATTCACTAAGGCTCTTGTTAAATGCAGATTCTGATTCAGTAAGTCTGGATTAGATCGGATATTCTGCATATTTACCAAGTTCCCAGGTGGTGAAGAGGCTACTGGTGTACAGACACTGTTCATGGCTGGTGCCCAATAGGTCTCCTGCAACAGCTATACTCCAGGCCTTCCAGATGGGCCTCTGGAGGCATGGTTAGGCTTAGTTGTATATACAACTTTTTTACCCCATATTTTTCTTTGCTGCTGCAAAGTCACTTCAGTCGTGTCCGACTCTGTGTGACCCCATAGACAGCAGCCCACCAGGCTCCCCTGTCCCTGGGATTCTCCAGGCAAGAACACTGGAGTGGGTTGCCATCTCCTTCTCTATTATTCTTTGCCTTTATTTTAATACAACTGAGATAATGCACTTCTCCAGCTGATATGTGATGCCTTCCATGTCAGATTTTGGGAGTTTTTGAAAAGGCTTCAGGATTTTGTTTCTGGGTTTACAGAAAAAGGCTTGTGCAGTTAGGAATGCCTAATTGAGAATGGGATTTCTTGGCTTCTGAACAACTATTGACTATAATATCCATTTATTTTAATTCTACTTTTTCCCAGAAGGTGTCTATTGGCAGGCTGTTTTTTGTTCACAGTTGATACTTTAATGCACATATAATTGCATCATGTTAGCCTGAAAAATGGGTTTAGATAAATCACAAGTGCTAGACATAGCACCTTTTTCAATGACTACTTGATCTGTCTTTATTTCAGAAATGTTCTGTTTTTGAAGCTGATATGTTTTTCTTAGAATCTTCCTTTTTTTTTCTTTTAGTGTTTGCCTTTAGTAAGTCATACTAATTGTTTGGATGTGGAATGTCTCCATTTTCAAATAAGGACCATTTGTCTCTTTCCCCTCACAGGAAAACTGTTATTTTTCAAGCACTTTGAAGACGCTTGTACTTATTAGTCTCAAATATGTGCTCAGGCTTTGCTCTTGCATACTATTTCATGCTGTCTGGGCTCTGAGCTTGGTGTAGTGAGTGGTCATTGATTTCCTGGTAAAGGGGTTTTATAGTTTCAGGCAATTGCAGCTGTAAATTCTGGATATCAATTTCTAGTAAACCCACATTTTAAAATGAGCTCTTGTGCAGTGTTTGCTTTTTTAACAACAATGTTCTGACTTAGGAGCCCTTGATGTTTTTGTTTGTCCTTCATCATTTTCTAAATGTTTCATGAGGCTTTAGTGCTCTTCAGCTAACAGAGCTATCAGTGACTTAGGGTTAGTGGTGATTTTCTGATTTGAAGTCTTTTTGGCGCAAAATCTTAGAAGCTCTGTATCTCAGTTCACTTCAGTTGCTCAGTCGGGTCTGACAGTTTACGACCCCATGAATTGCAGCAATCCAGGCCTCCCTGTCCATCACCAACTCCCGGAGTTCACTCAAACTCATGTCCATCAAGTCGGTGATGCCTACCAGTCGTCTCATCCTCTGTCGTCCCCTTTTCCTCCTGCCCCCAATCCCTCCCAGCATCAGAGTATTTTCCAATGAGTCAACTCTTCACATGAGGTGGCCAAAGTACTGGAGTTTCAGCTTTAGCATCATTCCTTCCAAAGAACACGCAGGACTGATCTCCTTTAGAATGGACTGGTTGGATCTCCTTGCAGTCCAAGGGACTCTCAAGAGTCTTCTCCAACACCACAGTTCAAAGGGGTCAATTCTTCGGCGCTCAGCTTTCTTCACAGTCCAACTCTCACATCCATACATGACCACCATAGCCTTGACTGGATGGAGCTGTGTTGGCAAAGTAAAGTCTCTGCTTTTCAATATGCTATCTAGGTTGGTCTTAACTTTCCTTCCAAGGAGTAAGTGTCTTTTAATTTCAGGGCTGCAATCACCATCTGCAGTGATTTTGGAGCCCCCCCAAAATAAAGTCTGACACTGTTTCCACTAGTTTCCCCATCTATTTCCCATGAAGTGATGGGACCAGATGCTGTGATCTTCGTTTTATGAATGTTGGGCTTTAAGCCAACTTTTTCACTCTCCTCTTTCACTTTCATCAAGAGGTTTTTCAGTTCCTCTTCACTTTCTGCCATAAGGGTGGTGTCATCTGCATATCTGAGGTAATTGATATTTCTCCTGGCAATCTTGATTCCAGCTTGTGCTTCTTCCAGTCCAGCGTTTCTCATGATGTACTCTGCATAGAAGTTAAATAAACAGGGTGACAATATACAGCCTTGACGTACTCCTTTTCCTATTTGGAACCAGTCTGTTGTTCCATGTCCAGTTCTAACTGTGGCTTCCTGACCTGCATACAGATTTCTCAAGAGGCAGGTTAGGTGGTCTGGTATTCCCTTCTCTTTCAGAATCTTCCACAGTTTATTGTGATCCACACAGTCAAAGGCTTTGGCATAGTCGATAAAGAAGAAATAGATGTTTTTCTGGCACTCTCTTGCTTTTTCCATGATCCAGTGGATGTTGGCAATTTGATCTCTGGTTCCTCTGCCTTTTCTAAAACCAGCTTGAACATCAGGGAGTTCACGGTTCACGTATTGCTGAAGCCTGGCTTGGAGAATTTTGAGCATTACTTTGCTAGCATGTGAGATGAGTACAATTGTGCGGTACTTTGAGTATTTTTTTGTATTGCCTTTCTTCGACATTGGAATGAAAATGGACCTTTTCCAGTCCTGTGGCCACTGCTGAGTTTTCCAAATTTGCTGGCATATTGAGTGCAGCACTTTCACAGCATCATCTTTCAGGATTTGAAAGAGCTCAACTGGAATTCCATCACCTCCACTAGCTCTGTTTGTAGTGATGCTTTCTAAGGCCCACTTGACTTCACATTCCAAGATGTCTGGCTCTAGATTAGTGATCACATCATCATGATTATCTGGGTAGTGAAGATCTTTTTTGAACAGTTCTTCCGTGTATTCTTGCCACCTCTTCTTAATATGTTCTGCTTCTGTTAGGTCCATACCATTTCTGTCCTTTGTTGAGCCCATCTTTGCATGAAATGTTACCTTGGTATCTCTAATTTTCTTGAAGAGATCTCTAGTCTTTCCCATTCTGTTGTTTTCCTCTATTTCTTTGCATTGATCGCTGAAGAAGGCTTTCTTATCTCTTCTTGCTATTCTTTGGAACTCTGCATTCAGATGTTTATATCTTTCTTTTTCTCCTTTGCTTTTCACCTCTCTTCTTTTCACAACTATTTGTAAGGCCTCCCCAGAGACCATTTTGCTTTTTTGCATTTCTTTTCCATGGGGATGGTCTTGATCCCTGTCTCCTGTACAATGTCACAAACCTCAGTCCATAGTTCATCAGGCACTCTATCTATCAGATCTAGGCCCTTAAATCTATTTCTCACTTCCACCATATAATCATAAGGGATTTGATTTAGGTCATACCTGAATGGTCTAGCGGTTTTCCCTATTTTCTTCAATTTGAGTCTGAATTTGGTAATAAGGAGTTCATGATCTGAGCCACAGTCAGCTCCTGGTCTTTTTTTGTTGACTGTATAGAGCTTCTCCATCTTTGGCTGCAAAGAATATAGTCAGTCTGATTTCAGTGTTGACCTAATCCCTTATGATTATACAGTGGAAGTGAGAAATAGATTTTAGGGCCTAGATCTGATAGATAGACTGCCTGATGAACTATGGAATGAGGTTCATGACATTGTACAGGAGACAGGGATCAAGACCATCCCCATGAAAAAGAAATGCAAAAAAGCAAAATGGCTGTCTGAGGAGGCCTTACAAATAGCTGTGAAAAGAAGAGAGGTGAAAAGCAAAGGAGAAAAGGAAAGATATAAACATCTGAATGCAGAGTTCCAAAGAATAGCAAGAAGAGATAAGAAAGCCTTCTTCAGCGATCAATGCAAAGAAATAGAGGAAAACAACAGAATGGGAAAGACTAGAGATCTCTTCAAGAAAATTAGAGATACCAAGGGAACATTTCATGCAAAGATGGGCTTTATAAAAGACAGGTATGGTATGGACCTAACAGAAGCAGAAGATATTAAGAAGAGGTGGCAAGAATACACAGAAGAACTGTACAAAAAAAATCTTGACAACCCAGATAATCACTATGGTATGATCACTCATCTAGAGCCAAACATCCTGGAATGTGAAGTCAAGTGGGCCTTGGAAAGCATCACTATGAACAAAGCTAGTGAAGGTGATGGAATTCCAGTTGAGCTCTTTCAAATGCTGGAAGATGATGCTGTGAAAGTGCTGCACTCAATATGCCAGCAAATTTGGAAAACTCAGCAGTGGCCACAGGACTGGAAAAGGTCAGTTTTCATTCCAATCCCAAAGAAAGGCATTGCCAAGGAATGCTTAAACTACCACACAATTGCACTCATCTCACATGCTAGCACAGTAAAGCTCAAAATTCTCCAAGCCAGGCTTCAGCAATACATGAACCGTGAACTTCCAGATGTTCAAGCTGGTTTTAGAAAAGGCAGAGGAACTAGAGATCCAATGGCCAACATCCGCTGGATCACGGAAAAAGGAAGAGAGTTCCAGAAAAACATCTATTTCTTCTTTATCTAGTATGCCAAAGCCTTTGACTGTGTGGATCACAATAAACTGTGGAAAATTCTGAAAGAGATGGGAATACCAGACCACCTAACCTGCCTCTTGAGAAATCTGTATGCAGGTCAGGAAGCCACAGTTAGAACTGGACATGGAACAACAGACTGGTTCCAAATAGGAAAAGGAGTACGTCAAGGCTGCATATTGTCACCCTGCTTATTTAACTTATATGCAGAATACATCATGAGAAACGCTGGACTGGAAGAAACACAAGCTGGAATCAAGATTGCCAGGAGAAATATCAATAACCTCAGATATGCAGATGATACCACCCTTATGCAGAAAGTGAAGAGGAACTAAAAAGCTTCTTGATGAAAGTGAAAGAGGAGAGTGAAAAAGTTGGCTTAAAGCTCAACATTCAGTAAACGAAGATCATGGCATCTGGTCCCATCACTGCATGGGAAATAGATGGAGAAACACTGGAGACAGTGCCAGACTTTATTTTTGGGGGGCTCCAAAATCAGTGCAGATGGTGACTGCAGCCATGAAATTAAAAGATGCTTACTCCTTGGAAGAAAAGTTATGACCAACCTAGATAGCATATTCAAAAGCAGAGACATTACTTTGCCGACTAAGGTACGTCTAGTCAAGGCTCTGGTTTTTCCAGTAGTCATGTATAGATGTGAGAGTTGGACTGTGAAGAAGGCTGAGCGCCGAAGAATTGATGCTTTTGAACTGTGGTGTTGGAGAAGACTCTTGAGAGTCCCTTGGACTGCAAGGAGATCCAACCAGTCCATTCTGAAGGAGATCAGCACTGGGATTTCTTTGGAGGGAATGATGCTGAAGCTGAAACTCCAGTACTTTGGCCACCTCATGTGAAGAGTTGACTCGTTGGAAAAGAGTTTGATGCTGGGAGGGATTGGGGGCAAGAGGAGAAGGGGACGACAGAGGATGAGATGGCTGGATGGCATCACTGCCTCGATGGACGTGAGTCTGAGTGAACTCCGGGAGTTGGTGATGGACAGGGAGGCCTGGCGTGCTGCGATTCATGGGATTGCAAAGAGTTGGACACGACTGAGCGACTGAACTGAACTGAAGTCATGTCTATGTCATTTCTTTAAAGGATGTGCTTTACCCTCTCCCCTCCTGTTTCACTCTCCTGCCCTCACCTTTTCCTTTGGTAACCATCAGTGTGTTTCCTATGTCTGTGAGTATAATTCTATTTTGTAAATTCATTTATATCCTTTTTTTAGATCCACATATGAGTGATATCATATGAATTTTGTCTTTGTTTGACTTCTTTTAGTATGATAATCTCTAGGTCCATCCATGTATCTGCAAATGGCATTATTTGTTGATTTTTATGGTGAGTAATTTTCCATTCTTTATATACACCACATCTTCTTTATTTATTCATCTGTAAATGGACACTTAGGTTGTTTCCATGTTTTGGTCATTGCAAATAGTGCTGCTGTGAACATTAGAGTGCATGTATCTTTTGAAATTTTCTCCTATGCCAAGTAAAACACTACCGAGCAATTCTATCAAGCTTCTCTTTCCATTGTCTGCAAATAATTTGACTTCTAGCTATTCCCCTTCAAACTTATCTCTTCTTCTCAGAGGCACATAAGTGCAAACACTTCAAGCTGATAACTTGTCTCATGCTTTCTTGAGAGGAGAGGAAACACCACTGGGAAGATTCCTGACATTTTATCACAAATCTCCAAACCAGCTGGTGTCTGAGTCCTGTTTCTCTTTCATCGTTCCTATTTCTTAAAGAGAATAAAAAACAAATTGTACCTTGAATCCCATTCTTCCTAACCTCCAAATTGATTTGTTTGCTTGGTTATTCCCTCTCACTTTATTGGATCATTCCTGTTAATATGCAAAACTCCACTAGGATTGTCATTACAATTATAGTATCAAACATGAATTGTTTTGACCCTAGGACTTCTATAGTTACTCTACTTTTCTTATTTTGCAGACTTTTAAAATGAAACTTCTCTAAAGAGTTGTCTGGGTTATACCTCCTTCTACTTTCCAATAACTGGTTAATACATTCCCACCTGGTTTTGCCTCTCAAATGCCCCTGATGTGGATTTCCCCATCTGCTCCCCATCTCTCAGTTGTTAATCGTCTTCATGTAACATTTGCCTCAGTTTTCTCTCCCACTGACCTGTGTGCTGGAATAACCTTCTCTCAACCATCTCTACAGCTTGTGTTCTTCTCTTCACTCAGCATCCTTTTCCTATGTTGTCTTAGTGAAACGGAGCAGGATCCAGGGGCTGGGGATGCGGTGGGAAGCCCTTCTGGGTACAGATCCTTTCCTTGATCCCTGTTCCTTGTTTATAGGAAATTTCCAAGTGGCTCAGTGGTAAAGAATCTACCTGGCAATGTAGGAGACACAGGAGATATGGGATCACAGGTTTGATGCCTCAGTCGGGAAGATCCCCTGGAGAAGGAAGTGGCAACCCACTCCAGTATTCTTGCCTGGGGAATCCCATGGACAGAGGAGCCTGGCAGGCTACAGTCCACGGGATCGCAAAGAGTTGGACACGACTTAGAAACCAAGCAACAACAGCCTCCTAGACCTTCCCTGAGTTCCAAAGGGCAGATTCAAACATTTGCTAATCAGGAAAGAGAGGGGATACAGAAACAAAAGGGGGAGCATGTGGAATCTGAAAAATTTATATCACGAACTTATTTACAAAACAGAAATAGACTCATAGACATAGGAAACAAACTTATAGCTAGCAAAGAGGATGCCTTTGGGGGAGATAAGTTAGGAATTTGGGATTAACATACATACACTAGGGCAGAAAGTGAAGAGGAACTAAAGAGCCTCTTGATGAAAGTGAAAGAGGAGAGTGAAAAAGTTGGCTGAAAGTTCAGCATTCAGAAAATGAAGATCATGGCATCTGGTCCCATCACTTCATGGCAAATAGATGTGGAAATAGTGGAAACAGTGGCTGATTTTATTTTTCTGGGCTGCAAAATCACTGCAGATGGTGATTGCAGCCATGCAATTAAAAGATGCTTACTCCTTGGAAAGAAAGTTATGACCAACCTAGATAGCATATTCAAAAGCAGAGACATTACTTTTCCAACAAAGGTCCGATTATTCAAGGCTATGGTTTTTCCAGTGGTCATGTATGGATGTGAGAGTTGGACTATAAAGAAAGCTGAGTGCTGAAGAATTGATGCTTTTGAACTGTGGTGTTGGATAAGACTCTTGAGAGTCCCTTGGACTGCAAGGAGATCCAACCAGTCCATCCTAAAGGAGATCGGTCCTGGGTGTTCATTGGAAGGACTGATGTTGAAACTGAAACTCTAATACTTTGGACACCTGATATGAAGAGCTGATTCATTTGAAAAGACCCTGATGCTGGGTAAGATTGAGGGCAGGAGGAGAAGGGGACGACAGAGAATGAGATGGTTGGATGGCATCACCAACTCAATGGAGATGAGTTTGGCTGGGCTCCAGGAGTTATTGGACAGGGAGGCCTAGCATGCTGCGGTTCATGGGATGGCAAAGAGTCAGACACGGTTGAGTGACTGAACTGAACTACTGCTTATAAAATAGATCAACAAGGACCTACTGTATAGCAGAGGGAACTATACTCAATATCTTGTATTAAACTATAAAGGAGAAGACTGAAAATGAATTATATATATAATATAATTGCTTCAGCTTCAGCATCAGTCCTTCCAATGAATAATCATGATTGATTTTCTGGTTTGAACTCCTTGCAGTCCAAGGGACTTTTAAGAGTCTTCTCCAACACCGCAGTTTGAAAGCATCAATTTTTTGGTGCTCAGTCTTCTTCATGGTTCAACTTTCACATCCATACATGACTACTGGAAAAAGCATAGCTTTGACTATATGAACCTTTGCCAACAAAATGATGTTTCTGATTTTTATTACGCTGTCTAGGTTTGTCATAGCTTTTCCTCAAAGGAGCAAATGTCTTTTAATTTCATGGTTGTG
Source organism: Oryx dammah (assembly GCF_014754425.2). NCBI lineage: Eukaryota > Metazoa > Chordata > Mammalia > Artiodactyla > Bovidae > Oryx > Oryx dammah. The sequence continues at coordinate 79,829,156 of NW_024070194.1, forward strand.
ATCACCATCTGCAGTGAGTTTGGAGCCTAAGAAAATAAAGTCCGACACTGTTTCCATTGTTTCCCCATCTATTTGCCATGAAGTGATGGGACTGGATGCCATGATCTTAGTTTTCTGAAAGTTGAGTTTTAATCCAGCTTTTGTACTCTCCTCTTTCACCTTCATCAAGACGCTCTTTACTTCCTCTTCACTTTCTGCCATAAGGGTGGTGTCATCTGCATATCTGAGGTTATTGATATTTCTCCCAGCAATCTTGATTCCAGCTTGTGCTTCACCCAGCCTGGCATGTCGTATGATGTACTCTTCAGGATGAGCAGGATTTCTGGAGCCCCACACTATTACGTCACCACCAGAAGAGGATTTTCACACAATGGAAGATAAAGAAGACTCTGACCTCCCTCCCCAAATGATTCTCCCTTTAAAAACTTTCATGGTAGAGTGGAATCTTTGGAGTTGGTTTTGGTTGAGCAAACTTTCCATGCCTGCTAGCACTTGTCTCTTGAGTATTGGCTTTTGAGCAGTGAACAGCTGAACATGAGCTAAGTAACATTACTCATCTCTCGTTGGATGTATCCAGCCATCCATAGGTTGACAAAGCTTTTATTTTATATGTAGCACAGACTTTTATGCTGAAGTGTGGACTGTCACATTCACACTTTCTTAATTGGCATCTGCACTTGGTTGTCAATAGCAGTGCAAAATTGATGTATTCAAAGTGGAAGTCTAGATTTTTCCCCCCAACCCAATTCTTCCATTTCCTCCCTATTTCAAAGAAAGGTATGCCCAGTTGTTCACAGTTCAGCAGGAGTCTTTGACAATTCACCATCTTATCTGGCATAGCTAATCTGTTACCAGATTTTGACACTCAGTTCAGTTCACTTGCTCAATCATGTCTGACTCTTGTTAACCCCAGGGACTGCAGCATGCCACACTTCCCTGTCCATCACCAATTGCCAGAGTTTCCTCAAACTCATATCCATTGAGTCAATGATGCCATAAAACTATCTCATCCTCTGTCATCCCCTTCTCCTCCTGCCTTCAATCTTTCCCAGCATCAGGGTCTTTTCCAGTGAGTCAATTCTTAACATCAGGTGGCCAAAGTTTTGGAATTTCAGCTTCAGCATCAATCCTTCCCATGAATATTCAGGACTGATTTCCTTTAAGGTCGACTGTTTGATCTCCTTGCAGTCCAAGGGACTCTCAAGAGTCTTCTCCAACACCACAGTTAAAAAGCATTAATTTAGACTTTACTCCACAGCAAGTCTCCTGAGTTTGCCTCTCTCCAGTCTATTTCCCCTGGTTCAGTTCAGTTCAGTTCAGTTGCTCAGTCGTGTCCGACACTTTGCAACCCCATGAATCACAGCACGCCAGGCCTCCCTGTCCATCACCAACCCCTGGAATTCACTCAGACTCACATCCATCTCATCAATGATGCCATCCAGCCATCTCATCCTCTGTCATCCCCTTCTCCTCCTGCCCCCAACCCCTCCCAGCATCAAAATCTTTTCCAATGAGTCAACTCTTCGCATGAGGTGGCCAAAGTCCTAGAGTTTCAGCTTTAGCATCATTCCCTCCAAAGAAATCCCAGGGCTGATCTCCTTCAGAATGGACTGGTTGGATCTCCTTGCAGTCCAAGGGACTTACAAGAGTCTTCTCCAACACCACAGTTCAAAAGCATCAATTCTTTGGGGCTCAGCTTTCTTCACAGTCCAGCTCTCACATCCATACATGACCACTGGAAAAAGCATAACCTCGACGAGACGGACCTTAGTTGGCAAAGTAATGTCTCTGCTTTTGAATATGCTATCTAGGTTGGTCATAACTTTTCTTCCAAGGAGTAAGCATCTTTTAATTTCATGGCTGCAGTCACCATCTGCAGTGATTTTGGGGCCCCAAAAAATAAAGTCTGACACTGTCTCCAGTGTTTCCCCATCTATTTCCCATGAAGTGATGGGACCAGATGCCATGATCTTCGTTAGAGGGATCTTTAAAAAAATGCAAATCAGATCATGCCACTCCCTTACTTATCACTTTTTGGTAGTTTCCTACTACATTTGGAATAAAGCTTAAAATGTTCATCTAGGATCCTACAAGATTCATGCATTTCTTATGCTTCAACCTGTTCCTGGGCAATGTTCTTTGTACATTCATTTTTGTTCAGTTTCCTGAACACAAGATCTCTCACTGGCACCTTTCCCTTAGCTGTCTCCTCTGCTTAGACATTCCCCAAATCTTTGCAACCTGTCTGTTTTTCATCCTTTAGGTGCCAGCTTGAAACTGTGCACCTCAGATTGGGATTTGAACCAATGTCCTTTTAATTACAATCACTCACCTGGTGTCTGGACTTCCTGAGGCTCAGATTCTTTGTGTCTCAGCAAAGAAGGAATTCATCCAGAGGCAAAGTGATAGGCAAGAAGTAGTTTTATTAATGTAAGGTGGTTGTGAGAGATGCAAGTAGGCAAGTGAAGGGGCTCAGCCCCAAGGATTAAGTGGACTACACTTTATAATCAAAGGAAAGTTAGGGAAGGGGAAAAGACCTCCCTCTTCCTCCTTTGTATTGGGCAGGAGAGTATCTGACTCTGTGAGGTCAAACTAGGATTATCATAGCGCTTATTCAAATCAGTAGAAGGATGGTGACATTCTTCTTTCACTTAATGGCCTGGGGCATATCTCATTCTTTTATTTATAGCTTTATAGTTAAGCAAGCCTGCTTTGTTCCACGACATCCCTATAGTTTTCTTGAGTGATTGTTAATTTACAGTGGTCTCCCCACGTCTCCTAGGCTTCCCACTCTGTAGGCCCCTGCTGGGACTGCCACAAGTCCCTGTGTACTTCTACAACTATCTTACTCTGTCCGTATGAAAGTGATTACTTATGTCTTCAGAGAGCCCTTCCTGTCCATTTGATGTAAGTCAGTTCCTTCTCCTCCTTCTCCCTCATAGTACAAATTAAAATTTGAAAGGGTATGTTCATTTTTGTTTTCTTGTTATAATCTCCTCTATTAGTTAATGAACTACCTGAGGCTTACCTGTGGTGGTAACATCACAATCCCCAGAATCTAGCTCATTGTATGGCACATGGGTGCTCAAAAACTATTTGATGAGAGACTGATTAATTTTTTTTGGAGCATGGCTTTTAGCAGCAAAAAGTTGGCCACAATGTAAAAGTCAATTAATTTAATGATGAAGTATAGGGCAATCCACATGAAGCCTTTGTAAAGAGAGAAGTAAAATTATATATGCTGATATGGGCAACATATCTAATAAATTGTTAAATGGTAAAAGTCATTGATAAACCTGATACTAGTTCCAATTTTTTTTTAAATGCATGTTCACATTTATTGTCTCTCTTTCTCTCTATGTCAACTTCCAGGATTTCTACAGATTTCTTCCAGGGAATGGCAATATGGAGTGAAAAGAATTTCTTATCTCATCCGTTTCTGAACTATTAGATTTTAAAATTATTATAGTTTGTAAATTATCCTTTTATAACATCTTAGTTTGAAAACAAAGACATTTTGAGGTGGATTACAAAATAATATGACACTATATTCATTGCCTACAAATATTTATCATCCATGTACCAGCTGCTGCTAGAGGCTTCATATACAGCAGGATTCATCTGTTCCCCATAACTGAATTAAAAAAAAAAAAAAAAACAAACAGTAAATATTACTAGGGTTTTCCTCAGAGAGAGAGTGGTAGGATGATAGTTGGATTTCGTGCTTTCTTATTTTCAACCTTTTATGGTAATTATGATCGGTGTTGTAATTAAGTTATTTTAAAAGACATTTGTCAGACACGACTGAGCAACTGCACTTTGCACTTTCACTTTTCACTTTCATGCATTGGAGAAGGAAATGGCAACCCACTCCAGTGTTCTTGCCTGGAGAATCCCAGGGACGGGGGAGCCTGGTGGGCTGCCATCTATGGGTTGCACAGAGTCGGACACAATTGAAGTGACTTAGCAGCAGCCTGGCAAAAGTACTCATTAGTTGTTGTAGAACCCTTTACTTGGCAAGGGGCATACTTTTCACTTAAAGTCATTAATTGTGTAAATACCTTTGGTATAGAGGAAGTTATACAAATGTGTAGTACTTACAACTTTATAACTATGCAACAGTTCCCTGTAGGAAACTCAAAACTCAATCTTGCTTTTCTTTGCCTAGAGACTGAACTTCTTTAACATGGCTTTAGTGACATGCTTATCTTGGAAAGTGAGTGTCCAGTGAGATTCAAGGTCTCTTGTTAGTTAATATTTGTAACACATCTGAGGGTATTTATGGAAACTGTAGGTAGTTAGAATAGAGAAAAGGAGTCCAAAATGGCAGTGGCTAAAAGGGAAAGAAAGGGAAAAGCCTGCAAAAAGGGAACAAAGGAAAAGTTCATGTACCAGAGTGAGAACATCAGGTGAAATAAACATGCTTCCTTCCTGGCTAACCCTAATTTACACAGGGCAGGCTCAGAGGAGAGGAGACAAAACACATAAAAAGAGGGAGCCAAGACTGGTTGAGGCCTCTCCTTTGAGGTTGGCCTGTCCTCACACCTTGAGGTGTGCTATCCTTTGTTTACTGAATAAAATTCTGAGCTGTAACTCAGTTGTAACACTGGTCCACCATTTAAAACCTTTGTTGCAGTGACACAGAAGTGAGGAAATTACACACTCTCCTAACAGAAACCATTTTAAATCCAAAATGGCAAAACTCTTGAGGTGATAGAAGCTGAGTTCTAAGTGAAGTGTGTCTGAAACCATGTAACTCAGATTGGGACTTGAATCCTGCCAAAATCTAGATTGGTACTCATGGTCTTCCAACTGAGATCACACACCTAGTTTCAGGACTTAATGAAGCCTGATTCTTGATGTCTTATGGCAGAAAGAATTCAGTGAGAGACAAAGTGATGGGTAAGAAGTGGATTTATTTAGAGAGAAACTCACTGCACAGATAGGGCCATCTCAGAAGGCAGGAGCAGCCCAGGAAGCAAACTCCACAGACAAGAGTGGGGGCTGCCACAGAAGGTAAGTGTGGCCATGACATGTGCTGTGGTTAGCTTTTATGAGTTGGGTAATTTCATAGGATAATGTGTGGGAGGAGTATTCCAACTCTTTTGTGGGGAAGGAGCAGAGATTTCCAGGACTTGGGCCCCTGTGCACATTTTGGTCCTTAATGGTTGGCCTTAGAGCTCTCATGGTGCTGGTGGGCGTGCCAGTTAGCTTGCTGGTGTGTTACAGTGAGCATGTACTGAGGCTCAAGGTCTAGTCATCTTGGACCTGTTTGGTTCTAATCAGTTTTGTCCTCAGGCTATGTCATTCTTTTAAAATTTGTGCCCTGTCCTCTTCCTTCCTGTTTCATGTCCGTTGGGCCTCTGGGAGACAGAAGGAATGTCATAGTCTTGTGAGGAAAGAAGGTAAAAATGTGCTGTAGGAAAGGGAAAACCTAAAAGAGTGGGAAGGAGAGGAAAAGCCATCCAGGGAACCTCATATACTGAAGTTGTGATTCTTCTTTTATTGAGAGTGTGAAAGTTGGAAGAGAAAACAGACAATTGTCAGATTTGGGAGCTGTTCAACTAGAGAAAGAAGAGCAGACAAAATCAAAAGTTAACAGCAAGAAAGAAATCACTAAGATCAGGGCAGAAATAAATGGAATAGAAACGAAGAAAACAATAGAATACATCAATGAAGCTAAAAACTATTTCTTTGAGAAGTTAAAATTGATAAAACTCTAGGGATGAGACTCATCAAGAAAAAAAGGGAGAGGACCCAAATCAATAAAATTAGAAATGGAAAAATTAGAAATTACAGCAGACACCACAGAAATACAAAGAACCATAAGAGATCTGGGAGCTGTTGCTTTAAGGAAAGACAAAGTGCTGAATTTCTGCAAATGTATTTGTGACCAACTCATAGATGCTCAGTTACCTGCCTGTTAACTTTCTACCAGGATACTTGATTGATTGTGTCATACCCTGCTTGATTCCTAGAAGCATTTCAGGTGCCATCTTCCACTTGATCTGAGGTTAACAATATCTCTTGGAATTTAGAATCTCTCACGTAGTCTTGCTTTCTGAAAATATTTCATTGCTGGGATTCCTAATAGAACATGTAGTAAAATATAAATGAGTTGTCAGTCATCTCTGAAATGGTAATATATTCTCCAGCTTTCTATTCAGATATGTTTCTTTGGGCTTGTTTCTTTTAGGTCTGTTACTAGATATTCTCAGAAGAATTGCCTCCACTTACGCTTCCTGAAAATTAAATTGGAGATTTGTTCAGAGATATGTCTGCCATAAATTACCATTCCACTTAAAAAATGCCTGGCAATTCTTGGAAATATATTCACGTAAAAATAACTCCCTGCACTGAACATGGGCTAATGGGTACAATTCCTGCAATATAGTTCATACCCTCAGCACTGCTGAAAATCACTTGGTCCATAGCTCAGTTATAGGACTGTTGTGACTTCTTGACAAAAGATATTGTTTGTTCACCATAATTACCAAGCTGCTTCTCCCCTATAGACATGGTGTGTTGAATTCTGTGACTTCCTTGTCACTTGGGATGGATCCTTTAAATACTCAGCACGTCCTCACTTATTTTCCCTGCCAGTGTAAAGCTGTCAGAAATATTTTTTTTTCAAAAATCATTCATTCATTTATTTGTCTAATAGACAAGCATAACAGGTACAGTATACAATGGGATAATCCAAAATGGTTATCAAGCCCATTCCTGTCACCTGGGGTGCTTCTAGTCTAACAAGGGAGATGGGCTGATGAATAAATAAGGGTGAACTGGAGAAGACTCTTGAGAGTTCCTTGGACTACATGGAGATCAAACCAGTCAATCTTAACAGAAATCAACCCTGAATATTCATTGGAAGGCCTGATGCTGAAGCTGAAGCTCCAGCACTTTGGCCACCTGGTGTGAGGAGCTGACCCACTGGAAACACTCACAACAAAAAGTAATACAGTAGAGGTCCTGACTTAGACTCCAGGACATCCCTCCAGAATGTTCTTGGCTTTCTTCACTGTGAGGTATGTGCATTCAGAAGCTTCATAAAAAGGGTTTCACTTGGATCAAGACAAAACCTTCCAAAGACCGGGGCAGGAAAGTGGTTCAGACAGAGACAGACCAGGTGGAGCAGCAGCTTGAGCAAAGACAGCAAGTCAGGACCAAGGGGTCTCCAAGAAAATTGCTTTAATGAGGCCCATGGCTCACCCACCAAATGCCTTTTTAAAGAATTTGTCTTTGCTTTATCACCAGCCCACAGGCTTTAGATAGAAAGATGGTTTATGCAAAATGATTATAAGTCTTTGGTTTAGCACCAGCGTCTTGTTTGATGCTGTACTTTTTCAAATACTTTTTTAGAAGGATCAGTGGGTGGTTTGTGCCTGCTCAGACCACTCCCTGAATGTGTTGCTGCTCTCATGGTTCAGGCCGCTGTGGAAGCAGAGAATTTAGGGTATCTGTCCAGGACTTAGAGGTGAGATCTGGAACAAGAGTTAAAAGTTTTAAAGTCATCTTGAAAGGAGTCATGGCTAACAGCAGCAAGATAGACCAATACAGTGAGAAAAAGTAGGGAGAGTGATGCTGAATGTTGAACTCCACTGTTGTGTAAGGGAAAGGCAAATGAATTGGGCCTGCAATTGATCTCTCTGAAGGAGGAGCAAAAGCAGGAGAAAGTGAGATGTGGGAGACACCAAATGCAGCCCATCTGCTCCCAGTGATGCTGAGGGGCCAGGAAAGGTGAGGACCAGGTCCCACTGCTTTTGCTAAATAGGGAATCAAAATCACCTCTACGAGAAGTAGAGTATCAAAGGATCAGGGAGTAGATGATACAGAATGAGGTGTCCTCAGAGAAAACTGTGCTTCTGTGGAGCTTGATGACAGAGGGAAGGACAAGTAGAGAGATGACCAGATGGGGTTTTGGAGCAAACTGGGAACTCAGTTATAGCATAAAAGGAAATGGAGCGTGCTAGTGCCTCTGGCTCATCACTTCCCCTCTGCAGCATCGCACATGCAGTCAGAACCTGCTTCTCAGTAGTCATAGGTGGTTTCTCTATTCTTCTTGAAGCATTTACTATAAGTTTTTCCCCTTTGCTTTGATTGGACCTGAGACAAACTCTAAATTCAAGGAGGTTTATTTTCAGACATACACTTTTCCCCACTCCTCATCTTTGATCCAAGATCAGACAATGAAATAATAGAAGTCTTGGGTGGCTTATTTTAGTGGCCATCTTCCCTTTAGGCACACTCCACCCTGAACCTTCTGCCTCCCACTGTTCATGCCTCGGAATAGGTTTTTCTCTCCCCTTTCTTCCTCTGCCCACGCTTCAACCTCAAAATAAAAATTTCTCTTACCCAGGGCCCCTTTTGCACTATTTGCTCTGTGATAACAGTTGCATTGGTTCTGTGTAAGATGCCAGGGCTTAATAATGGCATGAGGTGATTTGTATCATCATCTTGGTCCTCAAAGCCTTGAGCCAAGGTTTCAGGAATTTCCTCCAGAAGCAGAGGAGGAAGTTCTAGGGTACAGTTTTCTTTGTGCCTTAGCAGGAGGCAGGCTCCTTTAACTGTCATGGGTGGGCTGTTGGGAAGCTGGAGTAGAGAGCTATTCTGCAGAAAGAAGCTCCTTAGCTAAATTCCCTGACAGCTCCTTCCTTAACTTCTTCAAACTTATGCTTGTTAGTTTGCTTGTAACCTGGGCATGGAGAGACCCCTGCCCCACCCTCCTCCTGATTTATATTATCATCTACTTTGCAAGTTAATTGGAGGTGGGGGAGGGAATGAGCCATTCAGTCTTACTGGTATTTTTCCTGAGGCAGTTTTGGGTTCATGCCAGCCCACAGTGGCTTCCCTGGGTGGCTCAGAAGGTAAAGAATCAACCTGCAATGTGGAAGACCTAGGTTCAGTCCCTGGTTTGGGAAGATCCCTTGGAGAAGGAAACGGCTACCCACTCCAGTATTCTTGGCTGGAGTATCCCATAGACAGAGGAGTCTGGCGGGCTACTGTCCATGGGGTGGAAAACAGTTGGTCATGACTGAGCGACTTTCACTAGCCCCTAAGGTCCTCAGAAGTGACTTTGTAACAGTCTCTGGAAATTAAGGGAAAAGGAATGCTTTATTTCAGTCTCTCCTGAAGCCTCAGCAAGGAATGCAGGAGAGAGTTGCTTGTCTTTCCCTAAGAAATCCTCATCTTTCCATTATTCACCATCTCTCTGTATATGGTCCCAGGAAAAGTAGAATTAGGCACAGTGCCAGCAGCATCTACTATGCAATGAACCCTTCACTTGTTCAGCCACTCAGTCGTGTCTGAGTCTTTGTGATCCCATGGACTGCAGCCCACCAGGCTTCCCTGTCCTTCACCATCTCCTGGAGTTTACTCAAAGTCTTGTCCATTGAGTCAGTGATGCCATGCAACCTTCTCATACCCTCATCCCCTTCTCCTCCTGCCTTCAATAGTTCCAGCATCAGGGACTTTTCCAATGAGTCAACTGTTTGCATCAGGTGGCCAGAGTATTGGAGCTTCAGCATCAATCCTTCCAGCAATTATTCAGGGTTGATTTCCTTTAGGATTGACTGGTTTGATCTCCTTGTTGTCCAAGGGACTCTCAAGAGTTTCTCCAGCACCATGGTTTGAAAGCTTCAATTATTTCACACTCAGCCTTCTTATGGTGCAACTCTCACATCCATACATGACTACTGGAAAAACCATGGCTTTGACTATATGGACCTTTATAGGCAAAGCAATGTCTCTGCTTTTTAATATGCTGTCTCGGTTTTTCATTGCTTTTCTTCCAAGAACCCTTCATAGTCTGTACAGAATCTAGCTTGTGGTGATTTTGAAGTCATCTTTAATCCTACCTCCTAAGGATGGCAAAAGTAAAAACTTCACATAAGCCAGGTTTTAGGAAAAACAAAGGAGTGGCTTAGTGGGAACTTTTTTCTTCCAATTGCAATGAAGACTTGGAAGTTATGTGAGTTTTAAATTTAGAGTGTAAGTGCTCACACCTTGAAGAGTCTAGTACCGCTCTTTGATTTGTGAGGGCATCTGGTGTAGATTCCAAATGCAAGAGCAATTTGATATAGCCATCTGTCCCCAAGAAATACAACCTGGCAGAAAGATGAAGCAAAAATAACACCTGCTTGAACTAAGACTTGTGAAATAGGCATAAATTCTGTTACATAGAGTATTCTGTGAAGAAGACAGCAGAAGACATCTTACAGAAATGTTCAGAGGTACTTGAGTAGCCCAGGGGTTGACTGCGGGCAAGCTGGAACATACTTCTACAAATAATTGGTTCATTCAGCCCAAGTTGCCTATTGTCAACTCTACTGCAGCTCAACTAGGAATGCTCTTGAGGCCTTTGCAGTGGTCTCATTCTGTAAGTTCAGTTCCAGGGGCCACATTCTAATACGTGCATTGTGGTGAGCAGACAGAGATCTGAGAACATGGCCTGGATCTTTATTCCTCTGTATATCCTTCTACTTCCATGCTTTATGTTTGGTTGCCGAAAGCTCTAAGACCTGGGTTTTACCTGCATGGCTTTGTATGTTCCTTTGCTACCTGGCTCAAGGTAAATTTTACCCCTTGGGTTTAACCAACTTCTCTCTGCTTTGTGATCATAGCGTAATGCTGCGACTAAGCTGAATCTTGAAGCCTCTTTAATATGCAGTTCATCAGGAATTAGAAGAGGGACTTTCAGTGATGGATGGGGTCAGGCATAGATTGGCCCAAATATAGTCATCCTTCAGTATCCATGGGGGATTGGATCCAAGACTTCTAAGTGTGCTCAAGTCTCGTAACAGTGGAGTATTTGTATATAGCCTGCACACATCTTCCTGCTTACCGAAAATCATCTTTAGTTATGGTGCCTAACCGGAGAAGGCAATGGCATCCCACTCCAGTACTCTTGCCTGGAAAATCCCATGGATGGAGGGGCCTGGTAGGCTGCAGTCCATGGGGTTGCTAGGAGTCGGACACGGCTGAGCGACTTCACTTTCACTTTTCACTTTCATGCATTGGAGAAGGAAACGGCAACCCACTCCAGTGTTATTGCCTGGAGAATCCCAGGGACGCAGGAGCCTGGTGGGCTGCCATCTATGGGGTCGCACAGAGTCGGACACGACTGAAGCAACTTAGCAGCAGCAGCAGCAGTGCCTAATGCAATGTAAATGCTATGTAAATAGTTTCCAGCATGCAGCAAATACAAGTTTTTCTTTCTGGAACTTTTGAATTTTTTTATGAATATTTTTGATCCATGGTTGGTTGAATTCACAGATACAGAACCACAGACATGGAAGGCTGACTATCTAATTTCAGCAAAGTGGCTTGGATAGAAACAGAGAACAGGAAAGGACAAGGCACTTCCTATGATTCCTTTTTTTTTTTTTTTTTTTTGTCTTTTTGCAGAGTGGGAACCAGGTTTATCTCTGCACTGCATCTACCCAGCAGGTAGTTTTTTAAGCAGAATATTCTCCTTCTTTTAATTCTCTTATAGAAGTACTATAGTACTTCTCTCCCCTACCTTGACCACGTTCCCAGTGGGGATCCCCCACTGGGATCTTAACACAGCTGAAGCAGGTTGGCAGTTTAGAATCTGGATATCTGGGTGGTGGTGTGGAGGGATTTCTCCCTGACCTTGATTTAAAGCTTGCCTGGGTCTGTAATCACTTGAGGACATGCCCTGACAAGCTTTTCAGAAATTTGTCAGGGGAAGGTTTCAGTCAAGAGACTTGGTATCTATTGTGACAAAACACTTATCATTAATAGATCCCAGCCTTTTTGTTGGAGACACATTTTTCTCTGGTCCCTTGCTTGAAGTTCCTTTGCAGTTCTCCGTTTAGTATGACTCAGAGTATCTGCATTAGCCTGGAAGCTGCTGCCATAAGGCATCAGTGATATAAGATCACATTCAATGAAGGCAGTGATTCCTTTAATTTGTGTCTGTTTAGAGAAAACAGATATTGTAGTTTTTCTTTCCTGTAAATAGCACTGTCTTTGGTTTGTGCATCACTCCTCCCCTCCCCCCACCCAAGACCAGTGTGTTAGAGTCAACTCACTTTCAGCTATTATTAAAACTTAAATTATGTAAATATATAATTAAATAAAACTTATTTGAAAAAGTAATAAACACTCAAAACTCACCACTTACCCATCAGTTTACTGCATTTTACTATTGATGGGGAAACAGTGGAAACAGTGTCAGACTTTATTTTTGGGGGCTCCAAAATCGCTGCAGATGGTGATTTCAGCCATGAAATTAAAAGATGCTTACTTCTTGGAAGGAAAGTTATGACCAACCTAGATAGCATATTCAAAAGCAGAGACATTACTTTGCCAACAAAGGTCCGTCTAGTCAAGGCTATGGTTTTTCCTGTGGTCATGTATGGATGTGAGAGTTGGACTGTGAAGAAGGCTGAGTGCCGAAGAATTGATGCTTTTGAACTGTGGTGTTGGAGAAGACTCTTGAGAGTCCCTTGGACTGCAAGGAGATCCAACCAGTCCATTCTGAAGGAGATCAGCCCTGGGATTTCTTTGGAGGGAATGATGCTGAAGCTGAAACTCCAGTACTTTGGCCACCTCATGCGAAGAGTTGACTCATTGGGAAAGACTCTGATGCTGGGAGGGATTGGGGGCAGGAGGAGAAGGAGACGACCGAGGATGAGATGGCTGGATGGCATCACTGACTCGATGGCCGTGAGTCTGAGTGAACTCTGGGAGTTGGTGATGGACAGGGAGGCCTAGCATGCTGCGATTCATGGGGTCGCAAAGAGTTGGACACGACTGAGCGACTGAACTGAACTGAACTGAACTGATGCTCTTGTGGTAGTCATGTCTATTGTATGCACTGGGGAAATACTGTATGCTTGTGTGTTACTGCCTATACTTTTTTCTTTTTTTTGAGAGTCACTTAAATATTTACCAGGATGCCACTATAGATGTACACACACAAAGGCACTCTCTCTTTTGTATATATCCAAATGCTTTCTATAACCATGCAGAGCAGGAATCAGTTCTATTTTATAAATGAGAAACTGAGACTTAGAGAGTTTAAGTAACTTGCCCAAGGGACCATTCTCATTCTTCAGTTCTCCTAACTCCCCAAAATTGAAAATAAGTAAGCCAAGGGAAAGGTTTCCCTGGTGGCTCAGCAGTAAAGAATCTGCCTGCCATGCAAGAGACGTGCGTTCAATCCCTGGGTCTGGAAGATCCTCTGGAGAAGGGAATGGCTACCCACTCCAGTATTCTTGCTAGGGAATTCCATGGACAGAGGAACCTGGCAGGCTACAGCCCATGGGGTCGCAAAGAGTAGGACACGATTCAGTGGCTAACACTTTCACTTTCTTTCAGAGTTCCATGCAGAGGGTACAACCAGTGCAAGTGAGCTTATGCTTGCTGTTTCTGAGGGCAGCAAGGGTACTCTTGAGGCTGAAGTTGAAAGAGGGAGGGGGGGAAACTTGAAGAGGTCCTAGAAGAAGGACTAGATCACTAACTACCTTTATGAAAGCAAGGCAAGTAATTTTTCTCTCTCTGTCTCATTTTTCTGATCTGTAGAAGGGGTCACATCACACTTAAGGTAAGAGTAAAGGATGGTGATACATGTGAATTTGCTGTGATAGGTAAGTCACTGTTAATAAAGTTAAGCCAACACTGTGGTTCCATCAGTACTCTTTTCTTTTGACACACACAAACACACACACACACACACACATATATATATGTACATATATAATTTTAAGGAATAATAATTATTTCTTGCCATTTTTAGCAGCTGTACCATGAATGGTTTGAAAACCTTTAAATGTACTCATATGTCAGTTCAGTTCAGTCACTCAGTCGTGTCCGACTCTTTGTGACCCCATGAATCACAGCACGCCAGGCCTCCCTGTCCATCACCAACTCCCAGAGTTCACTCAGACTCGCGTCCATTGAGTCAGTGATGCCATCCAGCCATCTCATCCTCAGTTGTTCCCTTCTCCTCCTGCCCTCAATCCCTCCCAGCATCAGAGTCTTTTCCAATGAGTCAACTCTTCACATGAGGTGGCCAAAACACTCATATTTAGACCTGTATAAAATCCACAGTGCAATGAAGCCTAAATTCACCTGGGATTGTTAGCATCTGTCTTTAGATGTCTTCTTGGCAGTGTGGTGAACCCAATAGGATACTCTTCTGTGACACTTTCCAGATGGCCGCTATGGATCCACAAAAAAATAATGAAACATATTCTGTAATTTGAAAATCAAAGTTGTCTAAGTTTTAACCAGACATTCATTACTCATAAAATAGGTTATTAAGTCCTCTTATCCCCATTTCGATTATATAGGCATCTCTTGGAATATGGTTAAAGGTATAACATTAAAGTACTGGGCTTGTCTGGTAGCTCAGATGGTAAAGAATCTGCCTGCAATGCAGGAGACCTGTATTTGATCCCTGGATTAGGAAGATCCCCTGGATTGGAGAAGGGAATGGCAACCCACTCTAGTATTCTTGCCTGGAGAATTCCATGGACAGAAGAGCCCAGTGGGCTACAGTCCATGGAGTTGCAAAGAGTTGGACATGACTAAGCATGGGGCTATATGTGGGTGAAACTACAATTTTAAGATTTTTCTTAAAAAGGAGTAAGGTCTCAACCAAGGGGACAGTGTTTGCTCCATTGGACCATGGAAGCAAGACATGAAATGAGATGAGGCTAGAGTTAGGACAGATGTAGCAGGTTTGTGTCATGTGGAGGGGACAGAATATTGCATAACAGTAAATATTCACTGAATATCTACTGTGTCCCAGCTGGCAGCTACTGTGGGCTGCGTGTGTGTGCTTAGTCACTCAGTTGTTTCTGACCTTTTTTGACCCTATGGACTTTAGCCTGCCAGGTTCCTCTGTCCATGGAATTTTCCAGGCAAGAATACTTGAGTGGGTTGCTGTTCTCTCTAAATCATCCCAGTCTACTTCTTCCTTGCCTTTCTTTTCCATCAAAGTTGGAAAGATCCAACTTTTTAGCTTTCTTTCCAGTTAGACATGGGCATCTGTATGTTGAATGAGCTTCTGGAAAAGACATTTTTAAATTAGTAGACTCATTGGGCATACCCCATAGTCTTTCTGTATTTTGGTTTCTCTTTTCTTTATCTTGCTGGACTGGAGCCATGGTCCCTGTGAGAAGATCAGCAATTTTTCAGTCATGACATGACAAGCATCATGATAAAGGTCTGTGTACAAAGAATGGAGGATGGACAGATGGGTGGAACAAAGTTCTCTGGACCCCTGTGACTGAGAGACAGATTGGGTGGCTCAGTCCATTTCAGGACTCAGTTCTTTCTGATCTGTAGGCTGATCCCTGAGCTGCCCTTTGGAAGTTTTGACATGATATACAGATATGCTACTTTTTCCAACAATGATTTTGGTGGTGTTTTGCCATATTGGACATACTCTTGCAAGCAACAACACATGATCGTATTGACCGAAGTTTTGTTGAAGCCAACTTTTTCAAAGTTATTGCCAGAAAGTTTTTGCTGTTTCAAACACTTTTCTCTGCTACTTTATGAACTTTTTTTTTCTTCTCACTGTTAGGATATTAATTTTATGTCATCCTAGTGTTAGACCAATTCTTTATAAAATGAAACATTTTCAACATTTCCATATCTGGAGAGAATCATCATTTTTACTCAGAGACTTGATACTTTTTCCAAGGAAATATACTCAGAGGGGAATTGAAAGACTGGAAGAGAACTTGATAAACTTGAGAAGCTGACAAAATAGATGCTGGATTGAGCTGAGCAAGCACATTTTACCACAGCAATTTTGAAGCTGAAACGTTGAAATTCTTTGCTCACTGTCGCTCATCACCAAACTTTTTGTTTGCGTTTATTGTTGTAATCCTAGAAATCATATGTGAGTATTCTAGGGTACAGTGATAATTTAAATAATATAAATATGGTTATATGTTAATTTTCCAACTTGGAGGGGAAAAATGGATTGTCTAATTATGAAAGAATTTTTTACAACCTTTCCTAGAATAATTTATTAATGTCAGGATTTCTTATAATGACTATAGAATACAGACCAGAAAAATATCTAAGGGTTATGGTATTTGGAGACTAATACAATTAATTGAAGCTATAACTGTGTGTTTTGAAAGCCAGAAGATTCCATGAAAGCCAAATGAATCTAGCATAATGTGAAGACACTGATATTAAAGAAAATGTTCATTTGAAGCTAAACTGCATTTAGTTCAGTTTCGCATGCATTTGTTCAATTTATTCCTTTATTCAACTGTAAGTGTAAGAGAGTTCAGGTAAGAAGGACTGGGAAACTGCCAAGCAGTTGTGACTACACGTCTCTAAGCTTCCTTCTTGCTTCTTGCATATGGTCCTGCTTTCCAATCACAGAGAATGCAGCCCATCTGTTATTGACTTCTCTGCTCATATATCAATACACCAAGCTCCTGAAAACCAACAACCTTTGATGTCATATATTCCACCTGATCTAGGTCTTGGCAGCTCCAGATACGCCCTGTGTTTCGCTTGTGTATTCACTGGTTTTCTTTCTTACCTTCTTGCCTTAACCCACAGAAACGATCAAGTCTCCCCACTATTTGTATTTCCCTTCCAGCTACTGCCCTCTTTTCTTCCAAACATCTTAAAATACTCTCATTTTTTCACATTCTCTGTCTAGCCCAGGACAAGTCTTTTTCTCGTTCACCCTCCCAGAACTCCATTTGTAAGCCCCCCAGTGACAGTTATTAGCAACTGTGAAAAAATAGCCTAAACATCCAACCAAATCATTTAAATCTGCAGTCCACCTGACCTCCCAAGATTCTCCATCACTGTTTTCCTTTTCAGATCTCCCCTGACTATCCCCTTGTGGTTCTCTTCACTCTCTTTTGGATGGGGTATTCTCTCCCTCTATAATTGTATACAGCCCAATAATTCTCATGGTGCTCTCTACAATGTTGGTCACCAAATCTATGTTTCCAGCTTCTCCCTTGAGCATCAAAGCTATAGCTTAAAAATATAAGCTAAGCTTAAAAGCTATAGCTTAAAAAAAAACCCCAAACTGGATTTATTTCGCACCTGACTCTTGTTTTGGAAGCTGCTCTGCAATCCTCAATCTCAGCAGTGACAGCCTCAATACAAAGAATTAAACAAGCTTCCATATTGTAATGTAGAAATACAACAGTAATATCAGGAATAGCCCTTTAAATTAAAGTTTAAACCAGTGAAAACCTATGTTGTCTATATTTTTGGTCCATTCTGAGATTCTTGTAGTTGGTTGTGTCATTGTAGATTATCGAGAGGATACTGGCATCTACTGTTTATTTTTTACCTTTTTGTGGGATTTAAATTATGATTTCATTGTAGAATTGCCATTGATTGATAGACTTCATATTTGCCAAAATTTTACATCATGATTTGATTCATGCTTTGAATGGCAATTGGCACAGTTAGAAGATTTTTATAGATGAAAAGTTCTTAGCTTGAGTAAGTGTGTTAAATAAGGAGATGAAAGAGCTGTTTTGGCCTTCAAGATCTTTGAGAGCCTCATGTTAAATGAGACCCAATTGACAGAATGCTTCTAACTCTTCTCTCTTACTGAGAGTTATAAAATTGTATTTTAAATTAAAAAAATCAGCCCCAGAGTTAATAAATTTGACTTAATTTAGGTTGTCATATATAAAATGATACTTGGGTATATTGCTTGATACCTGTTGTATCAATACTATTATTTGTCCCATTTTTCACAGTTTGGCAAAAAGGAAAATGCAGACAACTAAGGAAACTATACCTACTCTCGCTCTTTAAGAATTTCTCACAAGTTTATTTTCTAGTTACAAACAAGGAATTTCAGTATCAATATCTCTGGCTGCAACCATGCCTACTCTCTTTAGCTTTGTGTGATTACTGAGGACCTTCTTTGAGACTGTAGTCATCATAGGAGTTAGCACACTGTAATTCAGTTTCTGATTTATAGTCAGGCTTCCTACTGGACTGAAAGCTCCTCTTGAGAGCAGATGCTATTTATTACTGAATCCACAATGCCTGATACAGAGTTCCCAGGAATAACTTTAATAATGAATGAATGAGGATATGAATCAAAAGTTAGACTCAGAGTGGCTCCCCTTCTGTTATCCTATCTAAGTTTTGTGTGAGAGATAAGGAATGATACTCTCAAAGTACTGTCATCCATATGTTATTGATTCTAAGGTACATATAGTTTCACATTTTAATATCCTTGAAATCAAGGTGTATCTTATAAGCAACGACATGTCATAGTTTGGTGTGTCATAGCAGGATGATTGTATGACTCACAACTGATGGTGTCTGAAATTTAGTGAAGTGAGAGGTGAACAGAGCTCTTCAAAGGAGAACAGGATAAGAGGCATTAGGTGGGTTAGAGTAGGAATGAGGGGGAGGGCTGCAGTGTTAGGATGGTAAGTGTGGGCATCATTGAGAAGATGGGGTCTGAGGAAGACTAGAAGGAGGTGATGAAGGCAATGTCTGCAGGGAGAATTTTCCAAGAAGGAGGAATAGGTATTACAACAGCATTAGTGCATTTGACATCATGATAGAGTTATGAATCATGACATCATGAGTGTATTTGACATTCATGACAGAACCCATCATGAATGAACTGCAGCTGAGCACGAGGGAGAGTGGTAGGAGATGATCTCAGAGAGAAGGGGGGTTTGGGGCAAAGTAGATCATGTAAGGTTCTGAAAGTCATGGTGAAGATTTAAGACTCTTGCTCTGAGTGACATATGAGGACCATGCAGAGTCTGAGCAGAAATTTGACATGACTTGATTTTTCATTTTTCTTCTTGTTTTTATTTTGACTGTTGACTGAGAACAGATTATATAGGAAGAAAGGAAGAAACTAAGGCACCAGTTCCAGAATTTTACATTGATTTGGAGAGAGAGAGGAGGGTGGCTCAGGACGTAATGGAGGAAGTGAGAGGTAGTTGAAATCTGGATGTCTAATGAGGCCAAGATTTAGACATGTTGGCTTTGCATTGTCTATTAGACAGCTGATGGCAAATGATCAGAATGATGTTGATGAGGCTGTTGGGCATGAGATTCTTGGTGTCGAGAGAGAGGTCTAACAATACTACTCAACTACAGCATCCTGATTTAAGGCGATGCAATATGTGGTATCTGTGATACCCACTGTAACTTACTTGCTTCTTCAATCTTCAAAACAAGACAGCATCCTCTTAATGCCCACTCCTAGGAGAGCCTTCTTTTGGGGACCAGATGAGCTTTTTTAAAATTTCTCCTTCCATTTTTTAGAACTTATTTAGACAGTTGTCCTTTCCATCACTGGTAAATTCATGAAAGATGATGTGTATTTTTCTCCCAGACTCACCCAATTCTGTTCCTGAAATCCAGAATTGAGACAGTGATAGAATCTGTTTAGAAATGCAGTCCATGAAGATTTAATAATCTGAAAAGAAAGGATTTCATTTGCCCAATGCTATACAGGCTTCCCTGGTGGCTCAGATGGTAAAGAGTCTGCCTACAATGCAGGAGACCGGGTTCAATCCCTGGGTCTGGAAGATCCCCCTGGACAAGGGAATGGCAATGCACTCCAGCCTGGAGAATCCCATGGACAGAGGAGCTGGTGGGCTACAGTCCACAGTGTCGCAAAGAGTCAGACACAACTGAGCAACTAACACTTTCACTTTCACACAGCTGTATTTGTATTAGTGATGGTTGCCCATTTAAAAGAAAAATTTACATTGTCCCTTTCAATTCTTACCTTTGTTCCTGAGGATGCTCTTTTAGGCATGGTCCATTTCATGAGAAAAGATGTAAAAGTTGAGACCTGTGTCAATAAAGGAAAAATCATCATAATACCCAGATGAGTAAAGGAACAGATACATTAGGTTTTTGATGGTGTATGAGAAGACCAAGTCATAACATACATTGTTGTTATAACCTTTAAACACATGATTTATGGACGGAATACATGCAAAGATGTTAAATCTCTATCTGCTTAACATTCAGATGATTATGGCATATAAAAAGTCTTGTTCAGAGAAAGCTAATATTCAATGTTTGTATGATTAAGATTAGCAGTCTCCAAAGGGGTATGTTTAAATTAAATAAAATGTTGATGTATGGCAAAACCAATACAGGATTGTAAAGTAAAAAAAATATAAAATAAAAAATAATACATATATATTAAAAAAAAAAAAGGATGGGTTTGGGGAAGAAAATAACCAAGGTGTAGAGTTGTACATATATTTTTTACCTACATACAGAAATTAGTTTTTCAAATTTAAACATGCACATTAGTGCTAATACAAGTATACATTTCTAAACAAATGTGTATGTGTTAATGATATATGACTAATTTATTTAACGTGGTGTATGGTGTAAACAAGCATACCTGGGGTTCCCAGGTGGTTCAGTGGTAAAGAATCCACTTGCCAATGCTGGAGACACGTGTTCAGTCCCTGAGTTGGGAAGACCCCCTGGAATAGGAAATGGCTACCCACTCCAGTTTTCTTGCCTAGGAAATCCCATGAACAGAGGAGCCTGGCAGACTACAGTCCATGGGGTTGCACAGAGTCAGACATTAAGGAGCATACACATGGCATGGATATCTCAGCCTCTCTCAGGATCTGGATAACATTTTGCTTTGGATTATCATTTTCAATTCAAATTGAATGTAAAGTTAGCAGCAGAATGAATATGCTTTACTTTCCATATCAGAGCTGAAGAAGGATAACGTTAGCAATTTTCTTGAGTAAATATTGGTCTTTCTAAATTGTACCCTTTGCCCTATTTCTCTCTGATATAGTTTTCCTGATCTGATTTAGTGTTTTGGGAAAATGAACCAGAGGTGAAAAGGGTTCTAGAAGAGATTTTTTTAATCTGATTTCACCCCATGATAATAGAAACTCACTAGGACCTACCTGTTCCCCACAAGTCCAGAAAATTCACTGTTAGTATTTTGATGATTTGATCTCCAGGCCAGGCAGAAAATGTGCCTGGTTATATCAGTAGCCTCATGAGAGATTTTCTTACATATGTTGAGAGTTGAAGGTCTAGTTTAATATGTGGAAACATACATTTTACTGTAGAATATATATCATTGGAATGGATATCAGGGTCAAATTCTTATATATTCAGGTTTAATGTTTTTCTTTTTTTGCCTTTCCATAAAAAAAAAAAAAAATGCAAGAGAACGCACTGGTCATAGCAAATACCCTATTTGAACAACACAAGAGATGACTCTACAATGGACATTAGCAAATGGTCATTACCAAAATCAGATTGATTATATTCTTTGCAACCAAAGATGGAAAAACTCTATATCATCGGCAAAAACAAGACCGGGAGCTGACTGTGGCTCAGATTATGGACTCTTTATTGCAAAATTCAGACTTAAATCGAAGAAAGTAGGGAAAACCAGTAGGCCATTCAGATATGACCTAAATCAAATCTCTTACGACTATACAGTGGAAGTGACAAACAGATACAAGGGAATTAGATCTGACAGAGTGCCTGCAGAACTATAAACAGAGGTTCCTGACATTGTACAGTAGGCAGTGATCAAAACCATCCCCAAGAAAAAGAAATGCAAAAAGGCAAAATGGTTGTCTGAGGAGGCCTTACGAATAGCTAAGAAAAGAAGAGAAGTGAAGGGGAAAGGAGAAAAGAAAAGATATACTCATCTGAATGCAGAGTTCCAAAGAACAGCAAGGGGAGATAAGAAAGCTTTCCTCAGTGATCAGTGCAAAGAAATAGAGGAAAACAATAAAATGTGAAAGACTAGAGATCTCTTCAAGAAAATTAGAGATACCAAGGGAACACTTCATGCAAAGATGGGCTCAATAAAGGACAGAAATGGTATGGACCTAACAGAAGCAGAAGATATTAAGAAGAGGTGCCAAGAATACACAGACGAACTATACAAAAAAGATCTTAATGACCCAGATAACCATGATGGTGTGATCACTCGCCTAGAGCCAGACATCCTGGAATGTGAAGTCAAGTGGGCCTTAGGAAGCCTCACTACAAATAAAGCTAGTGGTTGTGATGGAATTCCAGCTGACCTATTTCAAATCCTAAAAAGGTGATGTTGTGAAGTGCTGCAGTCAGTTCAGTTCAGACACTCAGTTGTGTCCAACTCTTTGCGACCCCATGGACACTAGGCTTCTCTGTCCATCACTAACTCCCAGAGCTTGCTCAAACTCATGTCATTCAAGTCAGTTATGCCATCCAACCATCTCATCATCTGTTGTCCCCTACTTTTCCTGCCTTCAATCTTTCCCCGCATCAGGGTCTTTTCCAATGAGTCAATTCTTTGCATGAGGTAGCCCAAGTATTGGAGCTTCAGCTTAAGCATCAGTCCTTCCAACCTAGTCAGCAAATTCAATAGTAGAGACATTAGTTTGCTGACAAAGGTCCATCTAGTCAAAGCTATGGTTTTTCCAGTAGTCACGTATGGATGTGAGAGTTGGACTATAAAGAAAGCTGAGCACTGAAGACTTGATGCTTTTGAAATGTAGTGTTGAAGAAGACTCTTGAGAGTCCCTTAGACTGCAAGGAGATCCAACTAGTCAATCCAAAGGGAAATCAGTCCTGAATATTCATTGTAAGGACTTATGCTAAAGCTGAAGCTCCAATCCTTTGGCCAGCTGATGTGAGAACTGACTCAATGCAAAAGACCCTGATTCTGGGAAGGATTGAAGGCCAGAGGAGAAGGAGATGACAGAAGATGAGATGGTTGGATGTCATCACTGACTCTACGGACATGAATTTGAGCAAGCTCCAGGAGTTGGTGATGGACAGAGAAGCCTGGCATGCTGCAGTCCATGGGGTCACAAAGAGTTAGACACAACTGAGCAACTGAACTGAACATGGGTTTTATTGTACTTTGAAGTGTTAATAATGAGCTTATGATTATTATAGTAATTATTTTTAGTAGGAATACCTGGATACATTTGCCCTTTGCTGGTAATTGAAAAGAGATGTCTTTAGTAGATAATATTAAGTGTATTTAGTTGTAATAATGAAATGGTTTTCAGACATTAATTTCACCTGCAGTATTAAATATGGTATCAGTTTAGTTCAGCTGAGTCAGTCAGTCGTGTCTGACTCTTTGTGACCCCATGAACCGCAGCACACCAGGCCTCCCTATCCATCACCAACTCCCGGAGTTTACCCAAACTCATGTCCATTGAGTCAGTGATGCTATCCAACCATCTCATCCTCTGTCGTCCCCTTCTCCTCCTGCCCTCAATCTTTCCCAGCATCAAGGTCTTTTCATATGAGTCAGCTCTTTGCATCAGGTGGCCAGAGTATTGGAGTTTCAGCTTCAATATCAGTCCTTCCAATGCACACCCAGGACTGATCTCCTTTAGGATGGACTGGTTGGATCTCTTTGCTGTCCAAGGGACTCTCAAGAGTCTTCTCCAACACCAAAGTTCAAAAGTATCAATTCCTTGGCGCTCAGCTTTCTTTATAGTCCAACTCTCACATCCATACCTGACTAGTGGAAAAACCAAAAGCCTTGACTAGATGGACCTTTGTTGACAAAGTAATGTCTCTGCTTCTTAATATGCTGTCTAGGTTTGTCATAACTTTCCTTCCAAGGAGTAAGCGTCTTTTAATTTCATGGCTGCAATCACCATCTGCAGTGATTTTGGAACCCAAAAATATAAAGTCTGACACTGTTTCCACTCTTTCCCCATCTATTTCCCATGAATTGATGGGACCAGATGTTATGAATCTTGAGCTTTAAGCCAACTTTTTCACTCTCCTCTTTCACTTTCATCAAGAGGCTCTTTAGTTCTTTGCTTTCTGCCATAAGGCTGGTGTCATCTGCATATCTGAGGTTATTGATATTTCTCCCTGCAATCTTGATTCCAGGTTGTGTTTCTTCCAGTACAGCGTTTCTCATGATGTACTCTGTGTATAAGTTAAATAAGGTATAAATATAATTAAAAGAAAATATGCATAAATGGTTATATAAACATATAAGGAAAACATATAAGATGGGAATATATATAAAGTAGGGACTTTTCAAAAGCCTCCCTTCACTAATGTTAAGTTCATAGAGCTGATAGAATTATAATCTATTAATTTTATGTAATACCAGCCAAAATGCTCCTGTATTTGTGTGAATTATCCACTCAGATTCCAGACAATTTATACAATTCATTAAACTACAATATATTTGTATTCAGTGTCCTTTTGTGTGTATTTGATATTTCACAATAGAAAAAGAGTAAGGTCTAGATATAGGAATAGGCCAGTATATCAGCAGAAAGAATTGTTAGTCCAGGAATAGACTCATGGTTATATTCGAATTTAGTAGAAGTATCATTTCTAATTAGTGTAGAGAGTGAACAGTCCAGTAAGTGGAAAGACTGAATATCCATGGAGAAGATTATCCATGCTTCATTATGTACAGTAAAATAAAAGTCAGGTTAATAAACTAAGTGTAACAAACAAAAATATAAAGGTGTGAAAATATAATGTTGGAGAACTTGTGCATAACTCACCATGATTATAAGCAGGAGGCATAGGAGATGTTAAGACACAAAACCCCAAAATAGTATATTCAAGATAAAAACACATTTAGGGTTCTTTGGGGCAGTATTTTAGATAATTATATAATTAAAAATTGATATGTCTCCTAAAAGAAATTTTACCCTAATAAAACTTGCCATAAATTCCCTCATCTTCATACCCACAGAGTTTCACGAAAACCTACCCACCAACTCTGTCTACGCTAGGCGTTCTGGTCCTGATGCAGGAAATGTCATTCCTGTCTGGTCCCTGTGTTTGTGCTGAGATTGTGCATCTTTTTTCTGTCTTTGTGCATGTCCTCCTTTTTCTTTTTTTTCTCAACACATATGCAAACAAAAATATCTGTCATTTCAAAAAGGTAGCAACAACGACAAAACACCACCACCATCGGTGGCACCCTCCATTTCTGTTCCTCTAGTTAAGATTTTAGGAAGACATACACAGATAATATTTCTACCTCTTTCTTTCCATTTATTCCCCATGGTATTCTAATCGGTCTCAATTTCCACCATTTGCAGTAACTGATCTTGTCAAGGGAGCAGCTACCTACATGCTCCAGAATCCAACAAACACTTCTTTTTTCTGCATCTTCATGTCTGATGTAAATAGTAAATGCTCAGAGATGCCATTACCTAAAACAGCACCAGCGCTCTTCTGTTTCTTTCAGTTGTTTTCTTCCTGGCACATCTTTATACACTCTATTACCATGTGACAAGTTAGCCATGTTCACTGGCTTAAAACAACAAATATTTAACTCATAGTTTCTGTGGATCAGGAATTCAGGAGTAACTTGTGGATGTCACTGGCTCAAGTTCCCTCATGAGGCTGTAGCCAGGGTATTAAGCAGGGCTGCAATCTTTTCTGGAGATTTTGACTGAGGTCAGGGTGTCTGCTTTAAAGCTCACTCCCATGGCTGTTGGCAGGAGGCCTCAGGCTCACAGCACGTGGGGCTCTTCACACGGCTGTTTGAGTGTTCTCACCACGGACCACTGACTTCCCTCAGAGCAAATGATCCAAAGAGGCAGCCACAGTGTGTTATGACCTAGTTTCAAGAGTGACACACCACTTAGTCTCTTTGTTACCAGTAAGTCACTAAGTCTAGTGTACACTCAGTGGAAGGGACATTAAGTTCCAGTTGTTGAAAGGAGTTTCAGAGAATCAGTTGGCATAATTTAACACCACCAATTCCCAAATAGAATATAAGCTCCAGCAGTGCAGGGGATGGGTTGCTACTCACAGCTATGCCCTTAATGCTTGAAGCAGTAGGCACATTGATAAACATCTGTTGGGTGAGGAAATGGATGGATGTCTTTAGGCAACAAAAAGGAAGGCCATGGAGTTACGTAAAGCTGGAATGAAGTCTGGCTCCACCTTCACCAGCTCTGAACTGTGGGCATATTAATTTCTAGGAGCCTCAGTTTCCTCATGTCATGTACGTAACACCTGCTTTGCAGGGATGCTCTGAGGATTAATGAGATTACATATGCAAAGCACTTTCTCCAGTGTTGATCACACAGTGAGCATTTGTATTTTAGTGTACCTGATTTTCCCCCCTTCTTTCTACTTTTCTCAACACCTTCAAAGATAATGTTGTAGCCACACGTTTTGGGAAACAAACTCACTCAGAAGGACAATGCAGATAGTGGAGTGCAGTTTATTACACCGGTGGGCCCAAGGCAGAGTCTCCTCTTAGCCAAGGACACTGACCAGTTTTTCTGAAAACCTTATATACCCTAAGTGTACGTGCCCAAACCCACCTCCCCAAATTCCCTGAAATTAGTCTAAACAAAGGAAAAGAAAGATACAATCAAAGTTAACCCGTGATTCATATGCCTTAAGCCTAGGTAGTTAACAGTGGACAATCATCAATAGGCCTGTGGTCATACCCCAATAAGCATAATAGAATTCATGATTCTATTTGGTTACACAGATAATTAGGGTATTCTTTTAGGCAACAGAGAGTCTAGGTATTAGCCCTGGGGCTCTTCCATCCAGGGGGCCTGGTTTTCCAGTTGGTATGTCGTTTCCATAGATACTGGGCAAATAGCTCAAAGTCCACAGTCCGGCCCAAGATGGAGTCCTGCTTTCAAGATGGAGCCTGTTCTGTCTGTTTCCTCCTTCAATAATAATTTCTTCACTGGTGTCAAAAATTTAACTCTTCTTGTAATGAACTACTTGCTCAATTTTTAAAGAAAAATCAGTGTACATCAGATTGGAGGAACTTTGGCACTAATGCATAATCTCTACTTATTAGATCCTCCCAAGAGAATTCTAATGTGCATAGAAGGGGAAATTAACAAATATGTCGGATGGAAAACAATTTGTTGGTGTAGGGACTCCCACTGCAATTTAGACCCAATATTTTGTCTAAAAGAAATGAATGTCATGATACTTTGTACTTGAGGGAAAACCAAAGGATTCTTCTGTAGTTATGACATTTATTCCTGTGGGAAATGACAATTCACTGAATCAAAGACTGCAACAAAAACTTCCCCAGCTGTCCTGAAACTTGATAACATATGAGTAAGTCTACTGATATAGTTCTTACCCCCTCCCCCCCAAAAAAAATTAAGCATTATTTCCATTAAGGAAAAGCACATGTCTAAATTTTGTAGTTCTATGAGTTTTCACAAATGTGTGTGTGTGTGTATAACCCACACCCGAATCAAGATAGAACATTTGTATCACCTAAAAATAATCTTTATGCCCCTTTTTAGTCATTCAGCAGCCCCCTCAAAGTAACCACTGATGTGATTTCCATCATCATTAATATAGTCTGTTCTAGAAAGTATGTACTGCCATGCCTATTACTATGCCCCTGAGGTCCACTGTTGTATATTGTCAGTAATTCCTTCCTTTTCTCTTTGAGTCATATGCATTGTATGTATATACCACAATTCGTTTACCCATTCATCGAGTTGAACATTTGAGTTGTTTCTGATTTTTGGCTATTGTGAATAAAACGATAAACAGTTTTGCACATCTTTTGTTTCTTTGGGGGTTAAGTACTGAGGAATATAATTGCTGGGTAGTCAGGTTGGCATTTAATCTTACAAGGAATGGCCAGGCCTTTCTTAAAAGTGGTTGTACCGTTTTATACTCCATCAGCAATATAGGAGATATTCAGTTGCTCTACATCCTCCCTAACATTTGATGTTGTTGTTTCACTTTTAGTTGGTGTGATGTGGTGTCTACAATTTCCCCTACTGAAGTTGTCTGCATGCTGCCATTTTCTCCAATCACAATTTTTGCTTTAGTTTCACAAGAGAAATATTGAACTGCCTCTCTTCCCCTTCCCCTCACCCCAGGCTCTTCTAGTAGGGAGTCTTCCTGATGGGGGATGAGCTGTTGTGCTGAATGATGGCCAGTCTCCAGTGGCCGGGTACTTCCAGACTGTGCTTTCCTTGTACTGAATGGCCTCAGCATTTGCCAGAGCAGGCAGGTCAGAGCCTGCATCCTGTTTCTTTGTGCATCTCCCATCCCCTCTTTGGACTTCTCTGGTGGCTCAAAGGTAAAGAATCTTCTGCCTGAAATCCAGGAGAATGCCTGCCAGTGCAGAAGACTCAGGCTCCATCCCTGAGTTGGGAAGATTCCCTGGAGGAGGAAATGGCAACCCACTCCAGTATTCTTGCCTGGAGAATCCCATGGACAGAGGAGCCTGGTGAGCTATTGTCCATGGGCTCACTGGAGTCTGTCACGACTTAGAGACTAAACCACCACTACCACCACCATCCCCTGCTTATGCTCACTTCCATTCTCAAAATACAGCCTTCTGAGACCTAACTCTCCCTACCTTTGTCTGGCACAGAGAAAAGAGCAATAGAACAGATTAGTTGCAGAGTGTGGTCTTTGACCCCCGGGCATATATCCTAACTCTGCCACTTACCAGTTGTTTACTTTGGATTTAACATCAAGCCTTGTTTTCGTTATCTGCAAAGTGGAACATCTGATAACAATAACTACCTGGAGTGTTAATATAAGAATAAAATAATAATAAGTGTTATTGTGAGAATAAAGTATGCAAAGTGCTTAGCCACACATAGCACAGAGCTCAACTCTGCAGTCTATTATTAATATGATAGCGGCTAGAATACTGCTTCTTGTCACTTCCAGTGTCTGCTAACTTGGCTATTTACCACTCTCTGCCCTTGCTTACTACCTGCTTTTATCTTTGCTCTTGTTATTCTATGTTCTTTTTCATGTACTTGTAGCCACATCAAGTCAATGTGTAATTCAGACTTTGGGCTTCTCTTTTTCAGTTATGAAACCAGTTTATAAAAGTGTGTTGTTGTTTAGTCGCTCAGTCTTGTCCGATTCTTTTGTGACCCCATGGACTGTAGCTCACCAGGTTCCTCTGTCCATGGAATTTTTCAGGTAAGAACACTGGAATGGGTTGCCATTTTCTTCTCAAGGGGATCTTCCAGGCTGGGGATCAAACCCACATCTCCTGCATTGCAGTTGGATTCTTTACCATGTAAATGAAAAGTGTGACCTCCTATCAAATGGGCTTCCCTGGTGGCTCAGTGTTAAAAGAATTTGCCTGCAAAGCAGGAGAGGCAGGAGATTCAGATTTGATCCCTGGGTCAAGAAGAGCCCCTAGAGGAAATGGTAACCTGTTTACAGTATTCTTGTCAGGAAAAGCTCAGACTACAGTCTGTCGCAAAGAGTAGGACACGATTGAGTGACTGAGCACTTACTCCTGTCAAACGGGAAAAGACTGAGCAGATGCTCCTGGGCGGCTTCTATACATTGTTAACTTCTCCATAACCCTCAGTTGATTTTGAAGGGTGAAGAATCTGATTTCTCAGCTTGCTGATTTAGTGTCTGGAAGACCCTTGGGGAGACAGTACAGGATATGACTCAGTTTTCCCACTGAGGAGTGAGGAAGTCGGGATATTTATCCACCAGCATTTGCATGGTTGCGGGTCGCTCTGGGTTGAAGGTGTTACCTGCCTGACCTGTCTTGCTTACCTTGCACACCAGCTGAAGCACCTCTTCTGGATCCACACTCAGGCCAAGAGGAGCAGCAGTACTGGTATGAGGAAAGTCTGCTGGTGATTCCAGGGATTTGCATCTGCTTTAGTGTGTCTCTTTTAAAAATCATTTTTATTATCATTTTTGTTTTTATTTCTTTTTTTGTACATACTGCTATATTTATCTATTTATTTATACTTATTTTTTGACATGTACACACTGTTATCCCGCTCCAGTATTCTTGCCTGGAGACTCCCATGGACAGAGGAGCCTGGTGGGCTACAGTCTGTGGGGTCGCAAGAGTCGGACACAACTCAGCAACTAAAACCACCACCACCACATACTGCTCTATATATTTACCTGTGTTTGGCTGTGCAGCCTCTTCGTTGCTATGCATGGGCTTTCTCCAGCTGCAGCGAGCAGGGACTGCTCTCTTGTTGCAGAGCACAGACTCTAGGCATGTGGGCTTTGGTAGCTGCAGCATGTGGGCACAGCAGCTGCCACTTGCTGGCTGTAGGGTACATGGGCCTCCGTGGTTGTGTACAGGGGCTCACTAGTTGTGGCTTGTGGGCCCTAGAGTGTGCAGGCATCAGTAGTTGTGGCACACAGGCTTAGTTGCTCTGTGGCATGTGGAATCTTCTCAGACCAGGGATCGTTGAACTTGTGTTCCAGGCATTGGCAGATGGATCCTTATCTACTGCACCACCAAGGAAGCCCAGCTTCATTAAGTCTCAAACACTAATGCACATTAATCACATTCCCCAAGTACAGAGGCTAATGTATGAAAAATAATAAAGCTGATTTATGAATATTTGGTGAGAAACACAACCCCAAGAAATTCCAGCCTCTGTATGATTTGACATGGCAGTCTCTCTTTTTGGTCATGTCCCAGGGGGAAGCCCAGGTTATCTTCACAGAGATTGTGGCTTTCAGAGGGGATGACTTGAGCTTCTTCACTAGTATCATTGAGCTTTGTAGACCAATGGCATCCATCCCCAAGATGGTATATCCCTCCATGGAGATGGGTGGAGACTCCAGCAAAACACTCCTTGGGTTTGGCTCTGTGTTTCCTTTTATAGACATCTTGGTAACCATTCTCCTTTTCCTAATATACAATTTAATTCCTTAGCCATAAGCATTTGGAGAAGGCAATGGCACCCCACTCCAGTACTCCTGCCTGGAAAATCCCATGGATGGAGGAGCCTGGTAGGCTGCAGTCCATGGGGTCACTGAGGGTCGGACACGACTGAGCGACTTCACTTTCACTTTTCACTTTCATGCATTGGAGAAGGAAATGGCACCCCACTCCAGTACTCCTGCCTGGAGAATCCCAGGGACAGGGGAGCCTGCTGGGCTGCCGTCTATGGAGTCACACAGAGTCGGACACGACTGAAGCGACTTCGCAGCAGCAGCAGCCATAAGCATTATATTTATAGTCATAATCCAATTACACTTTTTCCAGGTCACCTTAATTTAGATTTGAAGGTCACCAGTAATCTCTTAGTCACAGCTCCAGATGGCTGCTCTGATCCATTACTTTTGGATTCTTCCTTATTTTCTTACTAGAGGTTAAGTTTGACCTCAGTTATAGGAGATTATTTACAGTTAACTCCACAGAGCTTAGTGGAGTTTTCCTGATAAAATTTGGAGAGTTTTATAAGGAACCAATTGAATACCACTTTATTAAAAAAAATGTATTGCTCATTCTTGACATTCTACTATAATGGAAAGAATGCCAGGATGTTAGGTTAACAGCATGAAAGTGACAATATTCAACCACTTTTGACCTATAATATATCCATTTTATAAGGTTTGACTGACATGAAGACAGTAAATGCCCCCTTTTAAAAAGTAAGTCAAGATGGCAGCATTGTAGCTGTAGAGCTTTTAGTAAATTCTTCCACCTCTTTGAGTCTAGCTACTTATCTGTAAAATGGGTTTGGCTATAAATCCAACAATGAGTCTTTGGCTTTATGAATCTTAAATGGTTCAGGAAGGCTCCAGGATGTGAGTCACTGCTGTGGCTGCCACCAGAAACTTGTTTCAAGGATGTTTTTCCTCCTTGCTGATACCTCATTTTCTTATATCTACAATCTCATAAAGGAAGGGTTATTCCTAGGTCTACATTTATACATACAGGCTCTCCTCCATTCTCTGGTAACCCTTTTTAATTTCTTCCTTACTAGACAGTTTTTTCTTTCCCTTAAGACAGCTCTAGTCTGAGTTGTCTGTTCCCATGGCAGCCTTAAACAATATGGGGACTATCTCTGCTGTTTCTCTTTCCTTGACATCTTGCTCCTCCATTTGCCCTACTGTTGGAGCCCTGTGTGAGAGCGAGGATAACCTCTCGAGGGCCCTTGTGCCCTGTCATACCTCAGCTTCAACAATTCATCAGCCCCACTATGATCTGAAATCCATCACCCTCTTCACCAGCCCTTGTCCCCTTCCTGTCTCCCTGCTCCATGCCAGCTCAGATGCTAGTTGCCATAATTATAGTTTCTCTCTTGCCTATACTTTGCACATTTCTCCTTTCTCCTTTTTATGCACTTGGCAAAAATCTAATGCTGATTACATTCACCCCTTTCTCACTTGTTGCCTGCACTTGTCCAGTTAAACACAGCTGGAGAAAACTCATCATGGTGGCTGATTTCCCTTGACTTTATAAACCAGGAAGCACTCATGAGTCCTTTGAGCTGCTGGGGAATTGGATGGTTTTCCCAAATCCTTTTGCTGTCCTGTTTTCTTAACAACCATTTCAGACCTTCTCTTCCTTTCTTCCTCATTCCCACTTGGAGCTGATATTCTTGCTTCTTGTTTCATGAAGTAAAGAGAAGCCATCAGAACAGAACATCCCCATGCCTTCTGCATAACATTACCGACCTTTCATCTATCCACATGGTCTCTGCTTCATTCCTTTTACTCAGAAGGAAGCTGAACCACCCCACCTTTCTTGCTTGCTCTGACAAGTCCTCCCTCTGCCCTGAATTTGCTTTTCTGTATCATATCCATGTGCTCTTATATTTTTTTCCCTTTAAAAATGGAATTCTCTTGACTTGGGTCCTTCCAGCTGTCACCCCAACTTGTCCTCCAGTTTAAAGCAAAATTCAATAAAGAACTAAAGAAATTCACACATTTCTTTAGGTCACATCATTCCACAGTCTCCACCAGTTACTTCTGGCTTCTTTGTACCATATTTAGTTTTTAAAGAGCTGTTTCCTCTTGAACTATTTCATCTCAATACCAGAGATCACATCGCATGGGGAGTGGCTGCTTGGGAGTTTAAAATAGATGAAAAGAAGAGGAAACACAGCCAAATATTTAGAAAAAAGATGAAGCCATCCCATTCTGCCACCTTTGAAGAAGCGCTTGGATGTGCTCTCTCTGGCCCACGGCTAAGCTCAAGGCACATGAAGTCTATCTAACCAGGCTTGAAGGAAAACTTGGAGCCTGTTTGTTCTTTTAAATCTCCTTGGTTTGCAATTGTCAGATTCAATTTTGGAGGGAAGAGTTCAGAGCCTCATTGAAAGTTAAAAAAAAAAAAAAGCGGTGGGGGAACTCTAGTCAAATCTGGTAAATTATGTCAAAGTCTTTACTCTGTTGTGGTGACAGCAAAGAAGTATTTTTAGTCCTGATGGCTGAGGGGTAGCCCCTGTCACAGGGGCACCTGCGTGTTTATGCAGCCTGGCAGGGATATCACACAAATTCTGCCTTGTATTTTGATGGCATGTTTTATTCCACGAGCAGACTTTGTGGAAAATATTCACTCTCCCAATGATGAGAGGAAGCTTCATCTCCACACACTTAGGAGTCTCTCCTGCTTCAGTGCCCATTCGTCTCTGTCATGGGTCAGTCATGCCCTGGGTGCCTAAATTTTCACCTATCTAAGAAATGTTAATTGTGCTATGCTCACTCTGCTGTGCTTCTGACTAGTCAGAAGTTCAAGCCTAATGAGTTGTAGGTCTGTGTTCTTGCTGTGTTGTAAGGGAAGCTTGTCGTTGGGTTATTTTTGAAAACGTTGATAAATTACAGAGGGATTTCTGGAAAGGTGTTAGCAGTTTGGGGAGGTGTCATTTATCATATTTTTAAAATCTTCTTATAAAAAGAGGACAGTGAGGTAGCAAGACTGAAAACGCACAGACTATGTTTAGAATACGAGGTGACAGACCTGAATCCCTGTGCAAGCAGGACAGGAAGACCTTCCAGTGCCAACTGACACGCTGGGTACCCACAACTGGCAGGAAAGGGAAACCATGGCGTGACTGTGGCACGTGAAGGAGAGCAGGGAAGCCCCAAATGAGTCAATAGGTACTCAGTGGAAAGCTTAAAAACAGTAAGTTTCCTACATGAAAAGTTTCCTTTATGAACCTTTGAGTTGTGAACTTTATGTTCGCATGTCCAATTACATAAGTTAGTTCACATGTCTGGCATACGTTGTTATATGTGTACATCCTCTACAGGTGGTTGTGCTTTTGTGTACTTTACTGTACAGTGCTGCATAGAGTACAGTAGCATAGGATCTTTATTTCAATCCTAGGATGTCCAGAAGCAAGTGGAAAGGCAGGGTGATGCAGCTGGTACTGTAAGATTAAAAATGTTTTCTTTATTTTTTTATATAGTATTTATATGGAAAGTATTGTAAACCTATCACAGTATAGTCCTATATAGCCGATTGTGTTAGTTGGGTACCCAGGGTAACTTTGTTGTGCTTATGAACAGATTGTACCTAATGAATGTACTCTTGGAATGGAACTTGTTTGTACATAGGGGAACTTAATGAATTACCTGGTGATGTGTGTTCCTTCTTTATTCATTTATTTTTTAAAAATTTATTGGGCTTCCCTTGTGGTCCAATGGTTGGGAGTTCGCCTTGCAATTCCGGGGCCCCAGAATCAATCCCTGGTCTAGGAGGATCCCAGCATGGTGCAGAACAATTGAGCCTGTGTGCCACAGCCACTGAGCCTGAGATTTAAGCCCACATGCCCTGGTTACTGAGCCAGCGTGACCTAGAGCCCATGTTTCTCAACAAGAGAAGGTACTGCAATGAGAAGAAACCTATGCACCACAATGGAGAGTAAACCCCACTCAATGAAACTAGAAAGACCCCATGTGCTGTAATGAAGACCCAGCACAGCCAGAGATAACTAAATATATAGTAAAAAACCCAAACATGTATCGATTGTCCACACTCTGCCAGGTTCAATTTTAAGCACTAGAGAGGCCACACTGAACAAGGTGGGAAAGGCCTCTCTGATCCTCTACCCTTTGTTTTAATGTAGAGCTCATGTCCTAGAAGAGAAATAGAGACAAATAAGATAATTCCAGAAATATAGGTGTGCTCATGACAACGAAGAAGGGTAATAGGAAGGAAATAGGTGACAGGAGTGAGGAAATGTTATTACAGAATGATATTCATATATACATAATAAAGGTACATAGATATTCTTTTGTTATTGAAGAGGTGACATTTGAGCGGGAAAGTGAGTCCTTGGGGGACCTAATTTGATAAATAGAATGACCAGGATAACCTTTGCTATGCTCTGAATGTCTGTATCCCCCCAAACTTCACATGTTGAAATCCTAAGTCCCTAAGATGATGCTATGAGGAGGTGAGGCCTTTGGGAAGTGGTGGGGCCTTTAATCTTGAAGGTGGAACCCTCCTGAACAGAATTAATGGTTTTATAAGAGAGCCTCAAGAGAGATCCCTAACCTCTTCTCCACTGCGAGATGCTGGCTTCTGAACTGGAAGAGGTTTCTCACAACAACGTCACCCAGAATGGCACCTTGATCTTGGGCTTCCCAACCTCCAGAACAAATCTCTGTTGTTGGTAAACCACCCAGTATGTGGTATTCTGTTATAGAAGTTCCAACAGACTAAAATAACCATGTCAATTATCTGATGCAGTATTGAAAACTACTGCATAGGTTAATCATTCTGCTTTACAATGCTGACATGCAAATTTTTCCTTCATTTAATACCAAAGGCTGTCTCCATGCAAAATCATAATAATTTTAAAAAAGAAAGAAATGTGTATTTGGCTAGGCCAGGTCTTAGCTGCAGCATGCAGCATCTTTGATCTTTCTTTGCTGCAGGATGTGAACTCCTAGTTGTGGCATATGGGATATAGTTCCCTGACCAGGGATCAAACCCAGGCCCCCTACACTGGAAGCAGGGAGTCTCAGCCACTGGACTACCAGGGAAGTCCTGAGAATAAATAATTTTGATGACATGACTACTCTAGGCCAAAGAAAAATATAATTTTTAAAATGCATTATTTTTGACTGTGTTGGGTCTCTGTTGCTGTGTGTGGACTTTCTGGTTGTGGAGAGCAGGGACTACTCTTTGTTGCCGTGTGCAAGCTTTGCACTGTGGAGGCTTCTCTTATTGCAGAGCATGGGTTCTAGGCTCTCAGGCTTCAGTAGTTGCAGTACATGTGCTCTGTAGTTGTGGCTCCCAGGCTCTAGAGCAGAGGCTCAGTAATCGTGTGGTACACAGGCTTAGTTGCTCCATGGCATATGGGACCCTCCCAGACCAGAGATCAAACCTGTGTCCTCTGCATTGGCAGGTGGATTCTTAACCACTGAGCCACCAAGGAAGCCCCCAAAATGATATTTATTATTTCCAAAGCCAAAGATCCAGAGGGACGTCCAAGATTGGTGCCATGGTTCAGCCTTGTCCTCAGGAATCCAGCTCTGGTCCCCTCAGTGTGTTGGTTGAGAGGGCTGCCATGGGTCTAGGCATCCACGTCTTACACAGACATGTCAGTGTGGGAAGGAGAAGCAAAGTCAACCTCTTCTCTTTTTTTTTCATCTTTCTTTATTATCTTTTCATCTTTCTTTATTAAAAAAGCATTTTATAGAAGTATACTATACATACAGAAGGGTTTCCCTGGAAGCTCAGCTGGGAATCTGCCTGCAATGCAGGAGACCCCAATTTGATTCCTGGGCTGGACAGATTCCCTGGAGAAGGGATAAGCTACCCACCCCAGTATTCTTGGGCTTCCCTGGTGACTCAGATGGTAAAGAATCTGCCTGCAATGTGGGAGACCTGGGTTCAATCCCTAGGTTGGGAAGATCCCCTGGAGGAGGGCATGGTAACCTACTCCAGTGTTCTTGCCTGGAGAATCCCCATGGACAGAGGAGCCCAATGGGCTACAGTCCATGGGGTCACAAAGATTCAAACACAACTGAGTGACTAAGCACATACATACAGAAAAGTGTACAAATTTTAAATATGCATTCACTTGATATATTCTCACAAACTGATGGATTTGAGATCACCCAGATCACGAAATAGAATACAATTAGACTCAAGAAATCTCTCATAGGTTTATTTTCCATAGCTAGCTTCTCCAAGTGTAACTAATTGTGTAATTTTTAATGTCCAACACCATAGATTAATTTTGCCTGTTTTGAACTTTCATCTAAATGGAATCTCATCTAATATGTCCTGTTGGCTTCTTTTACTCATTATATTTGAGACAATCTCAGCCATTTTTTGTGTGTAGTTGCAAATTATTATCATTGCTTTACAGTATTTCATTGTCCATTTTACTGTTGATGAGCATTTGAATAGTAACTAGTTTGGGGTTACAGTGAAGATATTACAATAAACATTCTAGTACATATCTATCTTTTAGTGATCATATGTGTGCTTTTTGATATATATATATATATATATATATAGTTTTATATTTAATATGGAGAGAAGTCTTTCCTGATGTTCTGTATCCAGTTTCCCTGCAACAGTTATTGGTGAATATTGGGTCATATGCCCATCTCCTATTTGTAGCAGAACCTGGAAAGGAAAATAGCCAGCAATGTGCTGTTTAAATGTTCAACAAGCAGCTCTCTGCAGGAGGATGAGGGAAGTGGCACCAGTGTGTAGCATTTGCCAGTTTCTTTGGTGTAAATACTCCCTCCATGGGCAATGTCAAGGTACCAGTGTTACATCCACCAGCTTGCAAAGCAGTTCTCCTAAAACAGCTCCAGGATACCACGAGCTTTCATCATCAGTC
Source organism: Oryx dammah (assembly GCF_014754425.2). Lineage (NCBI taxonomy): Eukaryota > Metazoa > Chordata > Mammalia > Artiodactyla > Bovidae > Oryx > Oryx dammah. The sequence continues at coordinate 79,866,679 of NW_024070194.1, forward strand.
TTTATATTGAAGTTTGGATGTCAGAGAAAAAGGAGGCAGGGAAAGGGCAGAGAAGGTTGTTCTGTAGATGACTAATGTCTTTGCATCAGTTGCATTACCACCATGGATAAATTAATATACCACCATTCTAATCCAAAGGTGGTTCTTGTTAAATTCTAGTTATTGATAAAAATTGGCTTTTAGAGACAATAGACTGTGCTTGATTATGCTGTGGTAATAAACAAACCTAAATTACAGTAGCTTAGCACATAGGGGTTTATTTCCCACTCATGCCAGATCCTCTGTAGGTCAAGGAACTCTTCGGGGCAGCTGTTTCCAATGCAGCGATTTAGCAGCCTGGGCTGCTTCTGGGTTCTGACTCCTCATTCCAACAGTCAGTCTCCATGGTCACTGCTGAAGCAAAGAGAGAGAGAGACATGGCTTTGTAGGAACTTCAGTCCAGAAGTGACTTATCCCTTCCACTAATGGGTCATTGGTCAGAACTAATTACTTGGTCCCTCCCCACTGCAAGGGCAACTGGTGAACGTGGGGAAGCATGTGGATATTTGATGTATGTAAATGCCACAGCCACAGAGACCATTCAAGACATTTGTCATTTTTAAAGGGCTTATTTGAATTCATGTCTGTGCATTTTCATCCTTTCATATGTCTGAATTATCCTAGAAAAAACTGATGGTTGTACTCAAAGAATTATCCAGCAGTACTGTATTTTCTCAGAAACTAAAGAGGAAACTATTAAACTGTAACAGGATCAATCCCAATGAACACTATTTTCTGTATATGAATTAGTGGGGTTTTGTGTTGGACTCTATCTCCAGTATATGTAATGTTTATTTTGCAAACACCATAATGATAATTGATTTAGGCAAAAGTCAGCAGTGGATGCTAGCCACCAGGTTAAAAGTTGTTGAGCAGGGGACTATTCACATAGTCTTCAAAGTGTCACAAAGGGGAGAAGATACCATAAAAGTGGAGAGATTTGGCAGAAGCTGCCTTTTCCAACTGATCAAATTTATTATTGCCGATAATGAGACAGACTGAAACCACGGTGCCCCTGAAGATGCATTAGGAAAGGATATCTAGGCAGTATTTCCCAGGTGGGGCAGTGGTAAAGAATCCACCTGCCAATGCAGGAGACACAAGAGACGCAGGTTCAATCCCTGGGTCAGGAAAATCCCCTGGAGTTGGAAATGGCAACCCACTCCAGTATTCTTGCCTGGAGAATGCCCTGGACAGAGGAGCCTGATGGGCTACAGTCCACGGGGTCTCAAAGAGTCAGAAGTGACTGAGCACCACCACCACCAATCATGAGGAAAAAAATTGGAAAAACTAAACTGAAGACTGTCCTTGAAAAATCTTGACTATACAGCACAATTTTAGATTTAATTTTTATTTTATATTGGGTTATAGTTGATTTACAATGTTACATTTAGATATACAGCAAAGTGATTCAGTTATACATATATTTATATCTATTCTTTTTCAGATTCTCTCCCCATATATGTTATAAGTTCATTGTATCATCTTCTTAGATTCCACATATAAGTGATCAGCTCAGTCACTCAGGCATGTCCGACTCTTTGAGACCCCATGGACTGCAGCACACCAGGCTTCCCTGTACATCACCAGCCCCTGGAGCTTACTCAAACTCATGTCCATCGAGTTGATGATGCCATCCAGCCACCTCATCCTCCTTTGTCTTCTTCTCCCCCTGTCTTCGATTTTGCCCACCATCAGGGTCTTTCCCAGTGAGTCATTTATTTGCATCAGGTGGCCAAAGTATTGCAGCTTCAGCTTCAGCATCAGTCCTTCCAATTAATATTCAAGGACTGATTTCCTTTATGATTGGCTGGTTTGATCTCTTTGCAGTCCAAGGGACTCTCAAGAGTCTTCTCCAACACCACAGTTCAAAAGCATCAGTTCTTCAGCACTCAGCTTTCTTTATGTTCCAACTCTCACATCCATACCTTACTACCAGAAAAACCATAGCTTTGACTAGATGGACTTTTGTTGGCAAAGTAATGTCTCTACTTTTTAATATGCTGTCTATGTTTGTCATAGCCTTTTCTCCCAAGGAGCAAGAGTCTTTTAATTTCATAGCTGCAGTCACCATCTGCAGTTATTTTGGAGCCCAAGAAAATAAAGATGATAAGTGATATCATGATATTTGTCTTTCTCTGACTTCCTTCACTTAGTATGATAATCCCTAAGTCTATTTGTGTTACTGCAAAGGGCATTGGTTCATTATTTTTTATGGCTGAGCAATATTCCATTGTATATATGTACCACAACATTTTTTATCCATTCCTCTGTTGATGGACATTTAGATTGCTTCCATCTCTTGGCTATTGTCACTAGTGCTTCAGTGAACACTGGGGTGCGTGTATCTTTTTAAATTATGACCTTTTCTAGGTATATGCCCAACAGTGTGATTGCTAGATTATATGGTAGTTCTGTTTTCCGTTTTTTAAGGAAGCTCCATATGATTTTCCATAGAGTCTGCACCAATCTACATTCCTAGCAACAGTGTAGGAAGGTTTCCTTTTCTCCACACCTTCTCCAGCACTTATTGTTTGTAAACTTTTGATGATGGCCATTCTGACTGGTATAAGATGATACCTCTTAGTAGATTTAATTTGCATTTTTCTAATAATCAGCAACGTTGAGCTTCTTTTTGTAATGCTTCTTAACCATCTGTTTATCTTCTTTGGGAAAATGTCTATTTTACTCTTAAAATATCAATGTCAAGAAAGACAATATGTTGCCCTGGATTAAAGAAATCTCAACTCCTGATGACTAAATGTAGTCTGTGGTACTGGATTGGATCATAGGAAAATGAAGCTGTAAAGCATATTACCGGGAGAATTTGGAGACTTTGACAATAGACTATATATTAGATAATATTATATTAATGTTGTTTCTTAAATGCAGTCAGTATATTATGGTCATGTGGGAGACTGACTTTGGCTTTATGAAAAATCTGCTGAATGCTTGTGAGTGAAGTGTCATATCTACAAATAACTTTCAAATGTTTCCCAAAATGTATATGCATATGTTTAAATGTATACATGCACGTAAGTGCATATGTTTAAATGTGTATGTGCATGTAAGTATGTGTGTGTATAATTATGTGTACACAGAGAATACACACAGGAAGAGGCAGAGATGGGAATTCCTTCATGGATCAGTGGTTAGGATTCTGTGCTTCCACTGCCAAGGGTATGAGTTTGATCCCTGGGCAGGGAACTAAGATCCACACGCAGTGCTATGTGGCCAGGTAAAAAAGAAAGAAAAGAAGACAGAAAGAGTCAGAGGAAGCAAATGTGGCAAAATGTTAAGCTTCAAAGGCATGTGAAGGTTTTATGGACATGAATCTTCTACTCTGGCAAACTTTCTATGGTTTTGAAATGTTTCAGAATTTAAAAGCTGGGATAATACCATTCATCCCATTTCTCTGTAGTTTCACAACTCCACTTATTCTGTAAAATTTTGGTAAAATGTCAGTCTTTGGGGGATCAACTTCAGTGTACTGTTTAGTCTATATTTGTCTAGTAATCAGGCAGAAATTGAGGTTCAGGAAGGGTTCTTAGTAATCACCACCCTGCCCTGGGGAGATACCTGGAACAAGGGAAAGAGCTGCACTGAAGTGGAGACCTGGTGTGTGTTTGGATTAATATGGCATCATGCCTGGCAGATGATGCTGTTTTTCCTGTGATAAGCAGTGGCATCAGGAAGAGTAAAGCTAACTTCCCTCTTTATCATTTCTGTTAGTTAAGAACAGCCTGTGTTATTATTCCAAACTGGGGGGAACGTCTTTGTCTAACTCTTCACTAGTGATGCTTCATATGCTTACAGCAGTAAGGAAAACTACTGAACATAATCTGCAGTGCTAAATGAATGCGCTGTCTCTTTAGAACAGGCCCTGTAATTTTGTGGGAAGAGTATGAGTGCCAGATCAGTTGATACAGATGATGAACTTCAGAAAGAAGCTGAACTCAGATAAACATGCATTTTCTCTAAACCATCAGAAACTTGAATTCTGGAACACTTTCTGGCCATTCCACCAGAATAGTTTGATGGATTTTAGAAGCAGTATTGACACTTTGCATGCCTTTTATAAGTCTTAATTTGAATAGGAGAAGAGCAGATCTGTGTGGGATAGTTTTGCTCAGGATCGAAAACAAGGGCCGTTTTTTTTGGTTGTTCCCAGAATGGTTTGTCGATCAAACTAATCGTTCAACCCTCAATACTGGAACTTCTGGTGTATAGCATGGATAAATAAATGATAATGTTTTAAGGTGTTTTCATTCTGTTGTCATGGCCCTAAAAGTCTAGAATGAGCTTTTCCAAAAAAGCTTCCACTTTTTCTCTATTTCTTTTCTTTCTTTTTTCTTTTTTTCTGGAAACAGCATTCTACTTTTTGAAATAAAAAAAAAAAAATCATTATTTCTGGCAAATATGCCTCATATGCATGGAACACTCCGGCTGCCACAGATAGTCCCTAAAACCACATGGAAAGGGCAAGTACACTGGCTTAATTACAGATATTTAAATACCCTTCAGTATAAGTCCTGGGGGCAAAATGAGGACAAAGGGACACTTTCCAGTAAGGTAGCAACTTATCATTATATAAAGCTGTATACTTACCTAAAAGGTTTTACTTGAGTAAATGGTTCATCATTCCTAAAAGAAATCAACCCTGAATATTCACTGGAAGGACTGAAGCTGAAGCTCAATATTTTGGTCACCTGATGTGAAGAACTGACTCATTGGAAAAGACACTGATACTGGGAAAGATTGAAGGCAAAAGAAGGCAAAAAGGGGTGGCGGAAGTTGAGATCATTAGATAGCCTCACCGACTCAGTGGACATGAATTTGAGCAAACTCTAGGAGATAGCGTAGGACAGAGAAGCCTGGAGTGCTGCAGTCCACGGTGTCGCAAAGAGCTGGACACAACTTAGCTACTGAACAGCAACAAGATGGTTCATAGGCAGATGCTGAACAGAGAATGAAATAGTTTTTATATATTATGGTCTGAATGTAAACTTGGATATAGAACTTGAGAGTCTCCTGGTGTCCTAAAGGAGTACTACTCAGCCATTGAAAAGAATGAAATAGTGCCATTTGCAGCAATGTGGATGGACTTAGTGTCATACTGAGTGAAAAAAGTCAACAGAGAAGGAGAAATATAATATGACATCCCTTATATGTGGAATCTAAAAAGGAAACAATACAAATGAACTTACAAAACAGAGAGAGACTCAGCAAATGAACTTGTATGCCAGGGAGAAGGGATAGTTAGGGACTTTGGGAAGGTCATGCACACACTGCTATATTTAAAATGGATAACCAACAGGGACCTATTGCAAAGCACATGGAACTCTGTTCAAGGTTAGGTGGCAGCCAGGAGGGAAGGGGACTTTGGGAGAGAATTTTGTTGTTGTTCAGTTGCTCGGTCATGTCCGACTCTGTGACCCCCATGGAGATGTATATGTATGGCTGAGTCCCTTCACTGTTGACCTGAAACTATCACAACATTGTTAATCGGCTATACCCCAATACAAAATAAAAAGTTTTATGTTGGGGGGAAAAATGACTATAATGAAAAAATAATTTTTATAGAAATACGTCTTTTTTTGTTGTTGTTAGCTGAATGGAAAGGAAGTCCAAAAGGGAGGGGATATATGTATGTATATGGCTGATTTATTTTGCTGTATAGTAGAAACTAACTCAGCATTGTAAAGCTACTATATTCCAATAAAAATTAATTAAAAAAAAAAATCATTTTCTCTGTGACCCTGCAGCCTATCACCAGGAAACTAGTCTTCTTGCCTCCAGGGAGTCATTCCCAACTGTGGGTAAACATTGTAACAGCGCTACTTAGAGACTTAACAGAAGACCCTTTCATGGGACCAGGAGCGCTTCCTTTCTGGACGTTGTACCACGAACATCATCTACCCTTGTGTAAAGGGTATTGGGTTACAGCAGGCTTTCTCAAAGTGAGGTCCATGTTCCAGCTGCATCACCATCGCCTGGGAGGTTGTGGCGGTGGTGGTTTAGTTGCTGTCGTGTCTGACTCATGCAACCCCAGAGACTGTAGCCCGCCAGGCTCCTCTGTCCATGGGATTCTCCAGGCAAGTATACTGGAGTGGGTTGCCATCTCCTTCTCCAGGGGATCTTCCTGAACCAGGGATGGAACCCAGGTCTCCAGCATTGCAGGTAGATTCTTTACCTAACTGAGCTATGAGGGAAGTCCTGGGAGGTTGTAAGAGATGCTAATTCATGGGCCTCACTTACTGATTCAGAATCCCAGGGGGCAGGGCTAGGGAATGTGTTTTAACAAGCTCTCCCGGTAATTCTGTGAAGTCTAGCAACCTTAGATTTCCTATAGGTGTGAGGCAACAGTCAACCTCATACCTGCCTGCTTCTCCAAAGATAAGCATGGTAATCTGTTCACCCAGGAGTAGAAGTTGTTTCCTGAAATGCAGATGGCTGAATACTTATCTGTAAGCTGTGATTAGAAATCAGTTCTTACAAACCTAAATGTGCTACAGAGCAATTTCCTTGAAACACAGTGTAACCAGATGTTTAGCAGTGAAACGACAGTAAAACAAAGAAGCAGAGCTAGTCTGCAGCATCTTGTGCAACTCCCACACTCTTTAGATTTCTACCCCTAGCCCCCTGGATTTCCCCGTTATACTGCAGGATGCAATATTAAGTGAAATCTTCCCCATTTGAATTTTTTCCCACAATGGATGCTTACCTGCTTTCTCCTTAAGAGTTCTTAGGTGCTCAACAAAGATGACATGTGTGTAGCTCCTCAAGGGACTGTATTGTAACTGGAGTCACAAAGGGTTTGGCCCCTTTGGAAAGCAGGCCTAGCTCAAATTCTGTGAGTACTGGGACCTGTTTCTTGGTTGGAAAATGCTGCCTTTCTTTTCCTTAGATGTGGTCTCCAGGCAAAAGACAAAACATTTCATAGTGAAGGGAGCCTGTGAGCCTGACGCTGGACATGTCTTGTGCTTATTAGGGCATGGTTTCATTCTGTGTGGATAGAGCATATTTGATTTTGATAAACTATCTTTCTTTTAATTCCCCCAAATTCAGAGGTGTGTTGGAAAATGTTTAGCAAGCTACTCTCCTGACAAGGAGACCCTGAATTGTAACTTAAGCTGATTTTTGTGATATACATACTCTCACCAAGGGGCCAATTTCCAACTGGCAGAGGGTGATGTCACTGGAGTGGAGCTGGGACCACAGGCTGTCACTATCTTGTGCCAGCTGGCCTCGGCACACCCCTGCTCCAAGGCTCCCTTTCCAGTGCTCCCTGAGACTTCAGAGGAGAGGAATTGACCTTGCCCTTGGTGGACATGGACAGGAGGTAGGAACTTCAGATGCCCAGGCTTGGCATGTGGGGAGGAAGATAGATCTAGTGGTCTTCAGGAGATGAGAAAATAGCCTCTGCCTTTCAGTGCTGTGTTGACCCCAGTGTTGGCAAGCTATAAAATGCTAGATTCTATGCTTCCATTTATAGCATGATGAGTTCACCACAAAGCATGGGGGTAGGAAGAACATCACATCTCAGGCTGTTGGATAAATGACTCAGCAACACCCCTTTTCTCCACCTAAGGCTGCCCCCAGAGCCAGAGGCGTGCATGCACGTACTTCCTTGTCCCAGAAAGCTATTGGCTGCCTTTGCCCTCTTATGAAAGTATATAAGAGGCTGCATCCTAGTAAGACTGGTGAAGAAGCTCCCAGAGCATCAGAGCTTTGAAAGCAAACTCCTCATCTTCAAATAATCCTGTTATTTATAGACCAAGTATAGCCAATATACATATTTACTCTGGTTAGTGCCTGAGTTCAGTGTTTGATTATTCTTATCGCCATTGGGCTTAGAGCCTAAAAGACTGTGGTAAGAGTGTTATGCCCTATAAGGCAATAAAAAGGAGGTACATTTTATCTGGGGAACTGACTTATTTATTACTACCAAGGTATTTGGAGAGAAGAGGAGAGGAATTCAAATAAAAGCTTAAACAGGGACTGCATGAAGATGCTCTTGGAAGATAGAGAATGTGGAAGGTTTGTTTTTATTAATTTACACTGTTCTCAAAAATCAGGCCATTTTACGAGGGACATGGCCTAAGGATTCAGATCCATGTTAAGGATGACAAAACCCTCCATTCTATCTCAGGATCTCTCAACTCCAGTATTTCCTTTAAAAAGTCACAATTTCCCAAGTAGAATCAGAGAAGAGAACAGAGCTATGAAAATCTTCTAAAACACCAAGTTGAGTGCAATCTAATAAAAGATCCAAGAGGGAAAAACACCCTACACTTAGATTTGGCACAATTGAACATATGATTTCTTTTTGTATTCTCATGCTTTGTTTTTATCCTGCCTTTGATAAAGCAGTATCACTGGTTGTAATGGTCACAAAAGCTCTTACTGTACTGTAGCTTGAAGGGGTTGTTAAGTTTATCAGGGTTGAAATAAAACTCCTTGACAGGTATGGAATGTGTCTGGTAGGTTTTGTTCTGTTTTATTTTGTCTTCCCTGTTGTCTTCATTTGGGTTCTGCCAGATGCAGACCTTGAGAGAAGATTCTAATGCAAGCATAATTTCTTGGGAAAATAAATCCAGGAAACACTTGGGCGAGTAGAGGTGAAATGGGGAAGGGAAAGAGTTCAGTGAGGAATGTTATCAAGGGAGTTGGCCTTGTGGATGGCTGGTGTTCAGCTCTGCCGGGGAACTCTGTGATACATGGTAACATGCAGCTCTGAACTGTCCCCACTGAGAGTCAAGACAATTGGTGAACTAATTCAGCTCACTTCCAGCCACTGGTTTAAGGAGCTTCCAGGGTCATTGACTCTCTGACAAGACCACCTTGTCTTACAAAAGGCTCAGTGAGTTCCAGTAGTATGATAGGCACTCTCCAGGCAGAAAGTAGAGGTGTTTGCAGTAAGGAGCTTCACTCTGTAATCAATTGTTTAATGCTGCAGTGTCCAAAAAGTTTATTGTGAACCACCCATGTGAGTTACATATGTCATTTAACATTTTCCAGGAGGCACTGTAAGTGAGAAGACATAGGTGAAGATCAGTTCAGTTCAGTTCAGTCGCTCAGTCGTGTCTGACTCTTTGCAACCCCCTGAAGCACAGCACAACAGACCTCCGTGTCCATCACCAACACTCAGGCTCACGTCCAGAGTCAGTGATGCCATCTAGCCATCTCATCCTCTGTCATCCCCTTCTCCTCCTGCCCCCAATCCCTCCCAGCATCAGAGTCTTTTCCAATGAGTCAACTCTTCGCATGAGGTGGCCAAGGTACTGGAGTCTCAGCTTTAGCAACATTTCTTCCAAAGAAATCCCAGGGCTGATCTCCTTCACAATGGACTGGTTGGATCTCCGTGCAATCCAAGGGACTCTCAAGAGTCTTCTCCAACACCACAGTTCAAAAGCATCAATTCTTCGGCACTCAGCCTTCTTCACAGTCCAACTCTCACATCCATACATGACTACTGGAAAAACCACAGCCTTGACTAGACGGACCTTTGTTGGCAAAGTAATGTCTCTGCTTTTCAATATACTATCTAGGTTGGTCATAACTTTTCTTCCAAGGGGTAAGCGTCTTTTAATTTCATGGCTGCAGTCACCATCTGCAGTGATTTTGGAGCCCCCAAAAATAAAGTCTGACACTGTTTCCCCATCTATTTCCCATGAAATGATGGGACCAGATGCCATGATCTTAGTTTTCTGAATGTTGAGCTTTAAGCTAACTTTTTCATTCTCCTCTTTCACTTTCATCAAGAGGCTTTTCAGTTCCTCTTTACTTTCTGCCATAAGGGTCATCTGCATATCTGAGGTTATTGATATTTCTCCCAGCAATCTTGATCCCAGCCTGTGCTTCCTCCAGCCCAGCGTTTCTTATGATGTACTCTGCATATAAGTTAAATAAGCAGGGTGACAGTATACAGCCTTGACCTACTCCTTTTCCTACTTGGAACCAGTCGGTTGTTCCATGTCTAGTTCTAACTGTTGCTTCCTGACCTGCATACAGATTTCTCAAGAGGCAGGTTAGGTGGTCTGGTATTGCCATCTCTTTCAGAATTTTTCACAGTTTATTGTCATCCACACAGTCAAAGGCTTTGGCATAGTCAAGAAAGCAGAAATAGATGTTTTCTGGAACTCTCTTGCTCTTTCCATGATCCATCAGATGTTGGCAATTGGATCTCTGGTTCCTCTGCCTTTTCTAAAACCAGCTTGAACATCTGGAAGTTCACAGTTCATGTATTGCTGAAGCCTGGATTGGAGAATTTTGAGCATTACTTTGCTAGCGTGTGAGATGAGTACAATTGTGCGGTAGTTTGAGTATTCTTTGGCATTGCCTTTCTCAGGTATTGGGATGAAAACTGACCTTTTCCAGTCCTGTGGCCACTGCTGAGTTTTCCAAATTTGCTGGCATATTGAGTGCAGCACTTTCACAGCATCATCTTTCAGAATTTGAAAGAGCTCGACCAGAATTCCCTCACCTCCACTAGCTTTGTTCGTAGTGATGCTTTCTAAGGCCCACTTGACTTCACATTCCAGGATGTCTGGCTCTAGGTGAGTGGTCACACCATCATGATTATCTGGGTCATGAAGATCTTTTTTGTACAGTTCTTCTCTGTCTTGCCACCTCTTCTTAATATCTTCTGCTTCTGTTAGGTCCATACCATTTCTGTCCTTTATCGAGCCCATCTTTGCATGAAATGTTCCCTTGGTATTTCTAATTTTCTTGAAGAGATCTCTAGTGTTTCCCATTCTGTTGTTTTCTTCTATTTCTTTGCACTGATCGTTGAGGAAGGCTTTCTTATCTCCTCTTGCTATTCTTTGGAACTCTGCATTCAGATGCTTATAACTTTCCTTTTGTCCTTTGTTTTTCACGTCTCTTCTTTTCACAGCTATTTGTAAGGCCTCCCCAGAAAGTCATTTTGCTTTTTTGCATTTCTCTTCCATGGGGATGATCTTGATCCCTGTCTTCTGTACAATGTCATGAACCTCAGTCTGTAGTTCATCAGGCACTCTATCTATCAGATCTAGGCCCTTAAATCTATTTCTCACTTCCACTGTATAATCATAAGGGATTTGATTTAGGTCATACCTGAATGGTCTAGTGGTTTTCCCTACTTTCTTTAATTTAAGTCTGAATTTGGCAATAAGAAGTTCATGATCTGAGCCACAGTCAGCTCCTGGTCTTGTTTTGGTTGACTGTACAGAGCTTCTCCATTTTTGGCTGCAAAGAATATAATCAATCTGATTTCGGTGTTGACCATCTGGTGATGTCCATGTGTAGAGTCTTCTCTTGTGTTGTTGGAAGAGGGTGTTTGCTATGACCAGTGCATTTTCTTGGCAAAACTCTATTAGTCTTTGCCCTGCTTCATTCCGTATTCCAAGGCCAAATTTGCCTGTTACTCCAGGTGTTTCTTAACTTCCTACTTTTGCATTCCAGTCCCCTATAATGAAAAGGACATCTTTTTTTTGGGTGTTAGTTCTAAAAGGTCTTGTACATCTTCATAGAACCGTTCAAGTTCAGCTTCTTCAGCATTACTGTTTGGGGCATAGACTTGGATTACTGTGATATTGAGTGGTTTACCTTGGAGACGAACAGAGATCATTCTGTCGTTTTTGAGATTGCATCCAAGTACTGAATTTCAGACTCTTTTGTTGACCATGATGGCTACTCCATTTCTTCTAAGGGATTCCTGCTCACAGTAGTAGATATAATGGTCATCTGTGTTAAATTCACCCATTCCAGTCCATTTTAGTTCGCTGATTCCTAGAATGTCGACATTCACTCTTGCCACTTCCAATTTGCCTTGATTCATGGAGCTGACATTCCAGGTTCCTATGCAATATTGCTCTTTACAGCATCGAACCGTGCTTCTATCACCAGTCACATCCACAACTGGGTGCTGTTTTTGCTTTGGCTCCATCCCTTCATTCTTTCTGGAGTTATTTCTCTACTGATATCCAGTAGCATATTGGGCACCTACTGACCTGGGGAGTTCTTCTTTTGGTATCCTATCATTTTGCCTTTTCCTACTGTTCATGGGGTTCTCAAGGCAAGAATACTGAAGTGGCTTGCCATTCCTTTCTCCAGTGGACCACGCTCTGTCAGACTTCTCCACCATGACCCACCCATCTTGGGTTGCCCCGCGGGCATGACTTAGTTTCATTGAGTTAGACAAGGCTGTGGTTCTAGTGTGATTAGATTGACTAGTTTTTTGTGAGTATGGTTTCAGTGTGTCTGCCCTCTGATGCCCTCATGAAGATAATCTTAATTAATCTGAATATGTAAACTGATGTTAATAGTGTTGCTTTTAAGATATATTAATACCTGTTTTTAAGGTATATGCAAGATATCATCATGTCAACATGTATATAGTGTAAAAATTATTGAATCCTTTTTGCCCAAATCTTTGATGTTTGGTGCACATTTTACCTGTAATGGCACATCTCTCATCTCAATTCAAATTGGCCACTTTGCAAGGGCTCAATAGTCATATGGGGCTCGTGGCTACTGTATCTGGCCATGCTGGGAGCATGTCAATTGCTCTGAGCAATGCCTCAAATCAATTCCAGCCAGTAAGGAAAGGAACCACACATATACTTCCAATATTGAGTCCAACTGGTGCTTCACTGTCTCTACTAGATTATGGTCCTCTGATTTCTCAAGATAGAAAAGCTGGGAAATTCTGCCTTCTGCTTATTCTGCAGAATGATTTTTGATTATTGAGATTTTTAAAAACTTTAGCATTTTTAATGTCTTTGTAAATGCATTGCTATTGGGGTTTTTGTTATTTTTTTTTATTTTTATTACAGTTGCTTTAGGTTGTTAGGTTAGTTTCTGCTGTTTATGTTAATGGATCAGTATAGGGTTTTACTAGTAAAAAATAGATCCTTGTTTAACTTGTTTTTTCCCTCCACACACAAAATCTTTATTTAACACTTTTTTTTGGATCAGGCATAGTTATAGACCCTGGGACCCTTCAGTGAAGAGACAGTGTCCTGGCTTATATTTTGCTGAGGAAGGCAGACAAACAGAATACCATGTAATAAGAAGTGCCATGAAGAACAGTTTCTCTAAAAATGTTAAACTTTATTTTTGTAGAGCAGTTGTAGGTTCACAGTTAATAGGAAGGTACAGAGATACCCCACATAAGCTGTCCCTCATACACGCACAGTCTCCCCGTTATCAAGAGCCCCACCAGAGTGCCACCTCTGTTACACTTGATGAGCCTGCATTGATATATCACAGTCACCCAAAATCCATAGTTTCCTGGGAAGAATAGGTTCTTAGCAACTGGTTTTTGCATCTTGCTACTAGGCTTTATCTTACTTTAATCAGATGCCCTGTGTAATAAGTTGGATAGTGATTATTTAAAATCCTCTTAAAAAAGGATTTTGCATTTTTCAGAATTTTTTACCTCATGGTTCCTTTAATTAGAGGGAGATTTGATTTAGATTCTTTGAACTAATTTACAGGGGACTTCTAGGGATTTACCTATACTGTAAAATAAGTTGTGTAAGGTCTGCCTAGGAGGATATGTACACGACAGTATTTTTCATCCTTGGGTGCCTAATTTATGAACACTTCAAACATCCTGCTTCTGCACGGGCTGTCAGATACATAGCTGAGTCGCTGCTTGTGCCATCATTCTGGCATAAACTTTATAGATCTTTGAAGAATAGCAGTCAGCAGGGCAGGTCAGACTTCCCATTTCCATATTTTCAGTTGAACCCTAGGAGGTATTTATTTGAGCTACAAGTGTGAACAAGGCTATGATTTCTCTATTAATTAATGTTGTTTTATTCATTGGATGAGATGTGGAAGCATTTAATTATTTAAAGACATGGTGTTTTCAAAGCTTAATTGACTTTTGAGGGTTGAGACACTAAAAAAAAATGTTCACTTGAAGCAATGGCACTTGCAAAGATCTTACTGCAGTGATTACATATGCAGGATATTTCTAGAGTTATATTAGGCTACAAAAACTTTCAGTTTTAACTGACTGAGGATAATAGTGTTTTATTACATAATAATTTCTTCTAATGGGTCTGGGTATTTCATGTGGCTGTTGGAATAATTTTAATATAACTGTGATGGAAAAGAGTAGATTCACTTTTTAAGCATCTTTAACACATCAGATTGTGTCAGTTGATTCAATACTTAAGATCTTGTTTGGTTTTCACCAATTTAATTTTCTGGGCTAGATTGCATCCTAAAACTTAAGCCATTTTGCAGTAGACAAAGGTGGGTATTATGCTCTTTTCTATATATCTTACTTCCTAATATTTTGTGGTTGTAAGCAAATTAGAGGCTTAACTTTATGCTGGCTATTGTAAGCAAAAAGAAACTCCTTGGAAAGAGAGTGGGGCTAAGAATTGACAGACATCTTTAGCCTTGGGCTTTGTAAACAGGAGCTAAGGGTGTACTCAGGGGAGCTTAGACTGGGGTCCCCAGAAGCAGAGACCAAGTGGGGGTTTCTTGTGCCAGTGACTTACTGAGGGAATGTTCTCCAGAGAAAGTTGGAAGCTGGTGAGGGAAATGGGATAGGGCAGGAGAAGGATTTAGGCAAAAAGCGAGGGTTCAGGTGGAGCCTAGCAGCAGGTTGATTTCACTGGGCTTTGATGCTTAAATATCATCAGAGAATTGTTCTACCTCAAGACAGAGGGCCAGATTGTTGTGGTCCTGTACCAGTCAGTCGGTGATGGTGGACTGTCTCTGCTACCAGACTCAAGTGTGGTGGCTCACCACTCAAAAGCCAATAAATTAGTCTCTGGATGTAAGTCCATCATCTCCCCAGTTGCCAGCTTTTCTGATTAAACTACCTTTCCTTTCTACTGACATTGCTCACATGATCTGCTTGCAGGCTTCCTTAGAGGGGTATTGGGAGTGATCATTCTTTAATTACTTAATTTTTCATTCTTAGTTCTTTTTGTCTAGGAAAAGCAACAGGTTGGACAAGACACGGTGTGCATTCAGGAGACCAGAAGTCAGAAGTTAGGTGAAAGTGCCTAGTGATCTCATTCCTGTAATTCAGTTCTTTTAAGGTTAGAGGGGAGCAGAAATGGGCAAAAAGGAAAGGGGTAAAAAGAGCTGCTTTTACCTCTGGTTGGAACATAGCCTTCTAGGCAGCAGTGTCCAGGTAAAGGGGACCTCTGGGGCCGTGGGGAACCAGATTTACAGCATTTGCCAATTTCCTTAGTGTAAATACTGCCCCCATGACCTCTTTCAAGCTACCAAGGTGAAGTTACTCTGTGTATGTGTGTGTGTGTGTGTGTGTATGCGTGTGTGTGTGCACTCAGTCAATCAGTTGTATCCAACTCTTTGTGACAACATGGACTGTAGCCCACCAGACTCCTCTGTCCATGGAATTTTCCAGGAAGGAATACTGGATTGGTTGCATTTTTCTCCTCCAGGGGGTCTTCCCAACCCAAGGATTGCATCTCTTGCACCTCTTGCAGTGGCAGGTGGGTTCTTTACCATCGCGCCACCTGGGTAGAGCTGGGCTGTGGGGGCAGGCATGCACATTAAGCTCTTAGGAGCTAGTATGATCTGGTTCCAAGAAATCACTGTCTTCAGGCATCTCCTGGACCAGGGGTGAGCAGACAGAGGTGGCGTTCCTGTCTGTGGAGTGCAGTTCCTTGGGAAACAGGGCAATCATAAACTGTTACCAGCCAACACTCACAGTAGCTGAGGAGAGGTGTCCCTGCCCATGAACCATCTGGGAAACCTCTACCAGACGCTGACATAATACAGGGAACTGATGAGCATCACATAGCAGGAGGAGAAGGGTCAGCTCAGTGGGCTGGTTCCTAAGGTTGCACCCGTTTACTCCTTCGAAGAAAAGTTATGAGCAACCTAGATAGCATATTCAAAAGCAGAGACATTACTTTGCCAACTAAGGTCCATCTAGTCAAGGTTATGGTTTTTCCTGTGGTCATGTATGGATGTGAGAGTTGGACTGTGAAGAAGGCTGAGCACTGAAGAATTGATGCTTTTGAACTGTGGTGTTGGAGAAGACTCTTGAGAGTCCCTTGGACTGCAAGGAGATCCAACCAGTCCATTCTGAAGGAGATCAACCCTGGGAGGAATGATGCTAACGCTGAAACTCCAGTACTTTGGCCACCTGATGCGAAGAGTTGACTCATTGGAAAAGACTCTGATGCTGGGAGGGATTGGGGGCAGGAGGAGAAGGGGACTACCCAGGATGAGATGGCTGGATGGCATCCCTGACTCGATGGATGCGAGTCTGAGTGAACTCTGGGAGTTGGTGATGGACAGGGAGGCCTGGTGTGCTGTGATTCATGGGGTCACAAAGAGTCGGACACGACTGAGCGACTGGACTGAACTGAACTGAATTGCCATTGCCTGTGCTTGAAATGCAGAGTCCTTGACCAAAATGTAAACTGTTCCAACCTAAAGTACGTGGTTCCTCTGGATGTACCAGGAAAGTATGAGAAAAGGTTTAGTCCACTGTGTTTTAGTAGCAGATGGGAAGCACTGATTCCCTCCAAGACCACTCAAAATTAGGAGAGAGTGGTGCTTCCCCAAAAGGAGGCTGCTGCTGCTGCTGCTGCTGCTGCTGCCGCCAAGTCGCTTCAGTCATGTCCGACTCTGTGCGACCCCATAGACGGCAGCCCGCTAGGCTCCTCTGTCCCTGGGATTCTCCAGGCAAGAACACTGGAGTGGGTTGCCATTTCCTTTTCCAATGCATGAAAGTGAAAAGTGAAACTGAAGTCACTCAGTCGTGCCTGACTCTTAGTGACCCCATGGACGGCCGCCTACCAGGCTCCTCCATCCGTGGGATTTTCCAGGCAAGAGTACTGGAGTGGGTTGCCATTGCCTTCTCACAAAAGGAGGCTAGAAACTCTTTATTGATGGTAAGTGGAGGCTACATAACATCAGTGGTTAAAAATTCACCACATGTGGAGTAGAGTTTGACAGAATTATAACAAAAGAACCTAATATTTTTTATTTTTTACTTAAAGCCAATACCATTTGCCAACAACTATTTTTTGTTGCTGCATATATTTTGGCAAAAATTGTTGCCTCCTTTTTGCCCCAAACTTACTCCTTGCTGGCAGAATCCTGCTGCCATTAAAGAAGCTAAAAAATGCTGGATGTTGACTTTGCCAGCATCCTTTGGACATAAGACATGGTCACATGACCCAGTTATGACCAGTGGGTCTGAGGTACCTCTCTTACAAAGAAAGAGATGTGCGTAAAGGGAAATCCCAACACCTTTTATTCCTGCTTTGAATTAAGTTAGGTGAGCACTTGATGTTTAGAGCTGTGGTTGCCATTTTGTGGTAATGAGAGGAAAGCCAAGAAAACCACAGAAAAGCTGGCTTGTAACCCTGATCTTCAGAGAAGGCGATGGCACCCCCCTCCAGTACTCTTGCCTGGAAAATCCCATGGTCGGAGGAGCCTGGTAGGCTGCAGTCCATGGGGTCGCAAAGAGTCGGACACGACTGAGTCGCTTCACTTTGAGTTTTCACTTTCACGCATTGGAGAAGGAAAGGGCAACCCACTCCAGTGTTCTTGCCTGGAGAATCCCAGGGACAGGGGAGCCTGGTGGGCTGCCATCTATGGGGTCACACAGAGTTGGACACGACTGAAGCGACTTAGCAGCAGCAACCCTGACCTTGTACCAAAACTACCTATTTTTGATATCATAATTACTTTAAATTCTTTTATTAGTACTGTTCTTTTTTGAGATTTCAGTTACTTGTTACCCTTATTTTTATGTTATTTATTTCACAATATCCTATGAGGGATATATTCTTATTTTCATTTCACACATGGGGAAACAGAGGCAAAAATCAGTGAACACCTTGACTGAGGAATGACCAGAGTTCAGACTTCTCTGTCTGATGTCAGGGCTTAGCTCTTACTCCATTAAAGACTACTTTCCTATCTGTTAATAACACTCACTGTCTATTGTGTTGTGTGTGTAACAGACCTTGGTCATTTCTTTTCCGTGCTCTGTCCCTTTATTCCATACAGTGACAGATGAGTTATCCCAGAAATCAGTCTTGTAGAACTATCTGGCTGAATGTCAGTATCATACCTCTTTAGAAAAAAAAAAAAAGCAGTTCTGAGCAACAATCCATGTATATGAAATTCCACTGGAAGAGCCCTACATGAGAGTTTGCATATCTATTTCCAATTTGGCTAGAATCAGCTCTGATCCACACAGGAGACAGGTAATTCATGGAGGAGAGTTTCAGGTTTTAGTGAGAGGAGGCTTTGCATGTTCAGTACTTCTCCAAATTCATTGTTAAAATGATATACTTGCTGGGAAAACTCTCATGTTTAAAGAAAAATCAATATTCATTACTCAGTAGAATGGCACACTAGTCAATGATGTCAGCCATATGAAACTTCCCTGTACCTGAACACTAGTTTGATAACTACTGTCCTCCCATCATTGATTTTTGCTCTTGGTTACGTCTTCAGTATTTTGGTCATCTGATATGAACAGATGACTCAATGGAAAAGTCCCTGATGCTGGGAAAGATTGAAGGCAGAAGGAGAAGAGGGCATCAGAGGGTGAGACGGCTGGATGGCATCACCAATGCAATGAACATGAAGTTGGCTAAACTCTAGGAGATGGTGAAGGACATGGAGGCCTGGTGTGCTGCTGTCCATGGGGTCACAAAGAGTCAGACGTGACTGGGCAACTGAACAACAACAACAAAAGGCCTTCATTACAGACTAGAGATATACCCTGTCCTTTTCTTTGGTGGTTCAGATTACATAGGTGGGGACCAGGGCAGCAGTTACTCTCTCTGAACACATACCCAAATGTGGTATTTAAAAAAAAAAGAAGACCCTTAAGATAACGTATTGGTATTGTGGCAGTTGTTAAAACAAAACTGAAGACATTAGAGAAGGCATTGCAAAGCACGTGATTTAAACGTCTTCGGCTGGAAATTGAGTCCCACAGAGAAAAGTTTTCAAAGGATGATGAAATTTTTATGTGCTCACTTCCCTACCAGGTAATAGTTCAGTGGCCCTCCTCCCACCCTGCACACCTTTAGATTATGACGTGGCTCCTTTTTCATCACATCCACTCTTTCTGCTTTCAGAAAAGTTACTAAGTACCTAACTTTCCCTCAGTCCTTTTCTGTTTGCGTTACTTGACTCTATGGTGGGACTGCTAAGACAATATTCTGAGACTCTTGAGATTTAACCTTTGACATTTTCCTTAGTGGCTTTATGTAGCATCCTCCATGAATTGTTGATGGATGGAAAAGATCCAGGGCAGAGAGCATATCTGTTTTCTAGGCATGATACTAGGTTGGACCGTGATGGGGGAACCTAGGAAACTGAGTAGTATCACGTCATGAAAGCATCACTTTTCATGACATGATAGCATTAGAAAAAGCAGATGAGTGTGGGTGTATGTAAATTACCCTTACTTGATAAAACAAGAAGTGTATAACCCTGTTAATTGATACCTATAATTTTTTAAAAATATTTTTCTGTAAACCTAGGTAACATGTAAATTCTTACATTCTTACTCAGCATTATTATTTATGGTGAATTTTTTAAAGTAACTTGAAACTACATCCTAGAGAGCAGTTTGTTGTCTTTATTGTTATTGGCCACACTTGGTTTTTGTTGCAGTACACAAGCTTTTCATTGCAGTGGATTCTCTTGTTGCAGAGCACAGGCTCTAGGGCACATGGATTTCCATAGCGGTAGCACGCAGGCTCTCTAGCTGTGGCACATAAGCCTAATTGCCTGCAGCATGTGGAATCTTCCTGGACCAGGGATAGAACCTATGACCCCTGAATTAACAGAGGGAGTCTTACCCAGTGGACCACCAAGGAAGGTCCAAGGTGAAATTTAAAGAACATGAATTTATCATATATTTTCTGGTCCATCATATTTAATATAGACCCACCCTCCACTGATACCTTATACTATATACTTGACTAACACAACCTATTTCTGATTATAATAAATATTACTTTAGGGCTGCCCATAGAATAATAAAAAAAATTCTTTAGTAAGTACTGCACTTTTATAAGTTATATAATGTAAATGTTGCACTTAATTCTTTTCTTTTCCATTGTAATAGTGGGTTATTGCTGTGCAACACACTGTATCTCAAAATTTAGTGATTTAAAGCAACAAGCATTATTTAGCTGATTGATCTGCAGGTCACCTGGGCAGCTGTACAGCTCTAGGCTGGTCTTAGTTGTTTTCACCTGGTTGGCTGACATGTGTGTGATGGCAGGTGGCGATCAGCTTGGGTTTGGCGGGTCTAGGATGCTGTCTCCTGGGATGCTGGGATGACTGACTGGGTCCACTTCCCATTTGTCTCCATGTATCAGAAGGCTAGTTTCAGCATTTTCTCTGAGAGAGTGAAAGCGACAAAGACTTTTGAAACCCAGCCTTAGAACTTTAGGGGTAAGGGCAACCTCCTCCAAGAGGAGTTAGGCCAGCACACCTCGTCTCCTAGGACTGCTGCTGCCAGTGCCATTGAATAGTCATTGAAAGGACTGATGCTGAAGCTGAAGCTCTAATACTTCAGCCAACTGACGCAAAGAGCTGCTGACTCATTGGAAAAGACCTCGATGCTAGGAAAATTGGGGCAGAAGGATAAGGGGAGGACAGAGGATGAGACGGTTGGATGGCATCACTGACTCAATGGACATGAGTGTGAGCAAACTCTGGGAGATAGTGAAGGACAGGGAAGTTTGGTATGTTGCAGTCCATAGAGTCGCAATGAATCAGACATGACTGAGTGACTGAATAACAATTTAGAACTGTTCTGGTATTGCATCTATTAATACCTCATTCACTTGGACAAAGCAACTCACATGTCCAAGCCCAAATACAAGGAATGGAAAAACAGACTCCACCTCCTGATAGGAGGAGCTGGAAGGTAACTGTGTAATGGACTTGGATGCAGGGATGGATAGAGACCTGGGGGTCATTTTTGCACTCTGCCTATTCTGATTCCCCATGTTGAATCAGTGAGTAATTCCTATCTGTTTTGCTGTTAAGATAGTAAAATTCAACTCTCTCACCACAACTAATTCAAGCCACCATCTCACCTGGTGGACCACTTCCTAATTTATCTCCTTCCTTCCACTCTTGGCCATTTCTAATCTGTTTTCCACATGGGCATGATGATCTTTTAAAAATATAAATTAATTCTTGTCTCTTCTCAGTCTTAAAATAAATCTATACTCATTTTCATGGCCCAAAATGTTCCACGGTGATCTGACTTCTAACAAGCTACTGACTGACCTGCCTCTTAGGAAGCACTGGAGCGTATCAAGCATATTCTATCTCAGAGATTTTGAAATTGCTAGACTCTCTTCCTGGTATGTTCCTTCTCCAACTTTTCATGGGATTTATTTCTTCTCATATAACCACATCTCCTGGGTGCTTTCTTAACCACCCATGTCACGTACGACTCCCCTGATTAACTTACATTGTATTGCTTTATATACTCTCTTAATACTGTTTGGTTTGTCAGTTTACATGCTTATTGCCTATTTCTTCCATCAAAATGTGTGCTTAAAAGTCAAAGACAAAAAAAAAAAAAGTCAAAGACAGTATCTGATTATTCACATCATTGCATGTACTAGTTGCTTAATAAATGATGTACAGAGCAAACTTGTACATAAAACTTACTGAATAACAAAACTGAGGAGTATTTATAGCCTTTCTTTTAAAAAATTTTTCCATATTTTCATGGCAGTATACTCAGTGGCACATCATAAATATCAGTTCAGTTCGGTCACTCAGTAATGTCCGACTCTTTGTGACCACATGAACCAGAGCATGCCAGGCCTCCCTGTCCATCACCAACTCCCGGAGTGCACCCAAACCCGTGTCCACAGAGTCAATGATGCCATCTAACCATCTCATCCTCTGTTGTCCCCTTCTCCTCCTGCCCACAATCTCCCAGCATCAGGGTCTTTTCCAATGAGTCAGCTCTTCGCATCAGGTGGCCAAAGTATTGGCGTTTCAGCTTCAACATCCAGTGAACACCCTTCCAATGAACACTCAGGACTGATCTCCTACAGGATGGACTGGTTGGATATCCATGCAGTCCAAGGGACTCTCAGAAGTCTTCTCCAACACCACAGTTCAAAAGCATCAATTCTTTAGGGCTCAGCTTTCTTTATAGTCCAACTCTCACATCCATACATGACCACTGGAAAAACCATAGCCTTGACTAGACGGACCTTTGTTGGCAAAGTAATGTCTCTGCTTTTTAATATACTGTCTAGGTTGGTCATAACTTTCCTTCCAAGGAGTAAGTGTCTTTTAATTTCATTGCTGCAATCACCATCTGCAGTGACACTGATCATGACAAATGGTCTTTTATTATGGAAATTGAATTGGGATAGTCCGAAGAATTAGAAGTTTATTCATCTGATGCCCCACATATAGAGATGACATTTACAAAAGCCATGCATTAGTGCCTTGCTTAATACAATGCAAGTAAACATTTTCAGAAAGGGGTCTTTACCAGATAAAGGCCTTGATATTCAGAATCTCATTTTCCAAATGGAGGGGAGATATCTCTGAAATTGAATTTTATTCATGCTTCAGAGAGAAATGAAATCGCTCCATCATGAAAAAAATGGGTATCAGGTGCTTTTGATTTCCTTTTATCAGTTGCTAATTGAAAGAGATGTGGGGAGAGAAACAAGCTAATGAAGAAGCCAGCCATTTCATAGGCAGTTGTATTGTAGGAAGCTTTGTGATTGTTAATTAGATGATGGCCTTGGGAAATACACTGTGAGAGGGAGAAATATAGGAGGAAATCATATATTCTAAAGCTTCTCCCTGGGTGGATAACATCTAAAAGTGTTATGTTAAAATGCTTTGAGTCATAAGAATTACATTTTGAACAAGAGACATGTGGCATTTTGAAGATGCCAGAGGACATTTCTACTTATAGATCCTCCGTATATTAGTATGATTTGTTTCTATACATTAGCAATTGTTTGTCATCTCAAATGAATAAAGAGGCATTGTAATGTACATCTGTTTTCCTCTATTTCTTTGCATTGATTGCTGAGGGCGGCTTTCTTATCTCTTCTTGCTATTCTTTGGAACTCTGCATTCAGATGCTTTTATCTTTCCTTTTCTCCTTTGCTTTTCACTTCTCTTCTTTTCACAGCTATTTGTAAGGCCTCCCCAGACAGCCATTTTGCTTTTTTGCATTTCTCTTCCATGGGGATGGTCTTGATCCCTGTCTCCTGTACAACGTCAGGAACCTCAGTCTATAGTTCATCAGATACTCTATCTATCAGATCTAGGCCCTTAAATCTATTTCTCACTTCCACTGTATAATCATAAGGGATTTGATTTAGGTCATACCTAAATGGTCTAGCGGTTTTCCCTACTTTCTTCAATTTAAGTCTGAATTTGGCAATAAGAAGTTCATGATCTGAGCCACAGTCAGCTCCCAGACTTGTTTTTGCTGACTGTATAGAGCTTCTCCATCTTTGGCTGCAAAGAATATAATCAGTCTGATTTCGGTGTTGACCATCTGGTGATGTCCATGTGTAGAGTCTTCTCTTGTGTTGTTGGAAGAGGGTGTTTGCTATGACCAGTGCATTTTCTTGGCAAAACTGTATTAGTCTTTGCCCTGCTTCATTCTGCATTCCAAGGCCAAATTTGCCTGTTACTCCAGGTGTTTCTTGACTTCCTTCCTACTTTTGCATTCCAGTCCCCTATAATGAAAAGGACATCTTTTTGGGGTGTTAGTTCTAAAAGGTCTTGTACATCTTCATATAACCGTTCAAGTTCAGCTTCTTCAGCATTACTGGTTGGGGCATAGACTTAGATTACAGTGATATTGAATGGTTTGCCTTGGAAATGAACAAAGATCATTCGGTCGTTTTTGAGATTGCATCCAAGTACTGCATTTCGGACTCTTTTGTTGACCATGATGGTTACTCCATTTCTTCTAAGGGATCCCTGCCCACAGTAGTAGATATAATGGTCATCTGAGTTAAATTCACCCATGCCAGTCCATTTTAGTTCTCTGATTCCTAGAATGTCGACCTTCACTCTTGCCATTTCTTGTTTGACTACTTCCAATTTGCCTTGATTCATGGACCTGACATTCCTGGTTCCTATGCAATATTGCTCTTTACAGCATCGGACTTTGTTTCTATCACCAGTCACATCCACAGCTGGGTATTGTTTTTGCTTTGGCTCCATCCCTTCTTTCTTTCTGGAGTTATTTCTCCACTGATCTCCAGTAGCATATTGGACACCTACTGACCTGGACACAGTATCAGTATCAGTAGGACACCTCAGTATCCTATTATTTTGCCTTTTCATACTGTTCATGGAGTTCTCAAGGCAAGAATACTGAAGTGGTTTGCCATTCCCTTCTCCAGTGGACCAGATTCTGTCAGACCTCTCCACCATGACCCACCCATCTTGGGTTGCCCCGCAGGCATGGCTTGGTTTCTTTAAGTTAGAAAAGGCTGTGGTCCTAGTGTGATTAGATTGACTAGTTTTCTGTGAGTATGGTTTCAATGTGTCTGCCCTCTGATGCCCTCTTGCATCACCTTACTTGGGTTTCTCTTACCTTGGGCGTGGGGTATCTCTTCATGGCTGCTCCAGCAAAGTGTAGCTGCTGCCCCTTACCTTGGACGAAGGGTATCTCCTTACTGCTGCCCTTCCTGACCTTCAATGTGGGATAGTTCCTCTAGGCCCTCCTGTGCCAGTGCAGCCACCACTGCATGCCAAAGATGGGCTCGATAAAGGACAGAAACGGTATGGACCTAACAGAAGCAGAAGATATTAAGTAGAGGTGGCAAGAATACACAGAACTGTACAAAAAAGATCTTCATGACCCAGATAATCACGATGGTATGATCACTCATCTAGAGCCAGACATCCTGGAATGTGAAGTCAAGTGGGCCTTAGAAAGCATCACTACGAACAAAGCTAGTGGAGGTGAGGGAATTCCAGTGGAGCTATTTCAAATTGGGAAAGATGATGCTGTAAAAGTGCTGCATTCAATATGCCAGCAAATTTGGAAAACACAGCAGTGGCCACAGGACTGGAAAAGGTCAGTTTTCATTCAAATCCCAAAGAAAGGTAATGCCAAACAATGCTCAAACTACCGCACAATTGCACTCATCTCACACGCTAGTAAAGTAATGCTGAAAATTCTCCAAGCCAGGCTTCAACAATATGTGTACTGTGAACTTCCTGATGTTCAAGCTCGTTTTAGAAAAGGCAGAGGAACCAGAGATCAAATTGCCAACATCCATTGGATCATCGAAAAAGCAAGAGAGTTCCAGAAAAACATCTATTTCTGCATTATTGACTATACCAAAGCCTTTGACTGTGTGGATCACCATAAACTGTGGAAAATTCTGAAAGAGATGGGAATACCAGACCACCTGACCTGCCTCTTGAGAAATCTGTATGCAGGTCAGGAAGCAACAGTTAGAACTGGACATGGAACAACAGACTGGTTCCAAATAGGAAAAGGAGTACATCAAGGCTGCATATTGTCACCCTACTTATTTAACTTCTATGCAGAGTACATCATGCGAAATGCTGGACTGGTAGAAACAAAGCTGGAATCAAGATTGCTGGGAGAAATATCAATAATCTCAGATATGCAGATGACACCACCCTTATGGCAGAAAGTGAAGAGGAGCTAAAAAGCCTCTGGATGAAAGTGAAAGAGGAGAGTGAAAAAGTTGGATTAAAGCTCAACATTCAGAAAACGAAGATCATGGCATCCGGTCCCATCACTTCATGGGAAATAGATGGGGAAACAGTGGAAACAGTGTCAGACTTTATTTTGGGGGGCTCCAAAATCACTGCAGATGGTGACTGCAGCCATGAGATTAAAAGACACTTACTCCTTGGAAGAACAGTTATGACCAACCTAGATAGCATATTCAAAAGCAGAGACATTACTATGCCAACTAAGGTCCATCTAGTCAAGGCTATGGTTTTTCTTGTGGTCATGAATGGATGTGAGAGTTGGACTATGAAGAAAGCTGAGTGCCTAAGAATTGATGCTTTTGAAGTGTGGTGTTGGAGAAGACTCTTGAGAGTCCCTTGGACTGCAAGGAGATCCAACCAGTCCATTCTGAAGGAGATCAGCCCTGAGATTTCTTTGGAAGGAATGATGCTAACGCTGAAACTCCAGTACTTTGGCCACCTCATGTGAAGAGTTGACTCATTGGAAAAAATTTTGATGCTGGGAGGGATTGGGGGCAGGAGAAGAAGGGGACGACAGAGGATGAGATGGCTGGATGGCATCACTGTCTCAATGGATGAGTCTGAGTGAACTCCGGGAGTTGGTGATGGACAGGGAGGCCTGGCATGCTGCAATTCATGGGGTCTCAAAGAGTCGGACACAACTGAGCGACTGAACTGAACTGAATGTACATCTGTAACTTGGGAGGGCTGCCAGATAGCTGCCTCCTTTTTCTACCTAGAAGAATTCTTCCTTTGTGAGTCAACAGAAGCCAGAGAAGTCAGTCTCCCAGACTCTTTTGCATCCAGGTCAAATGCATGTGACCTGGGCATGGGCCATTAGATAAATAAACCCTAAACTATATGATGTAAGAGATGGAGCAGGAGAGAATCCATTTTATTGGTAGAACTAGCAGCAGTTGGGGCCACAGGGCAAGTAGGAACTAGTGCAGATGGTGGTGGCATTGCAAGCTCTATGTATGTCCTCACTGGGCAGGTCGGGTGGGATTTTAGTCATAGTCCATCTTAGCCTGCTTTGCCCCTCCCTGACTCTTCAGGCTTCTCAGCAATGCTGATAATGTTGCCTATTATCATTTGAATAGTTTTTTTTTTTTTGTTTATTTGTTTTTTTTTTTACTTTTTAATAAAGCAGAGTCAGTTTTTGTTGCTTACAGATAAGCAACTAGTTCACTCCAATAAAAGATATTAACCACACAAGAGGTTCCTATGGAATATTGCTCTTTACAGCATCAGATTTTGCTTCTATCACCAGTCATATCCACAACTGGGTGTTGTTTCTGCTTTGGCTCCATCTCTTCATTCTTTCTGGAGTTATTTCTCCACTGATCTCCAGTAACATATTTGGCATATATCAACCTGGGGAGTTCCTCTTTCAATGTTCTATCTTTTTGCCTTTTCATACTGTTCATGAGGTTCTCAAGGCAAAAATGCTAAAGTGGTTTGCCAATCCCTTCTCCAGTGGACCACATTTTGTTAGAACTCTACACGATGACCCATCTGTCTTGGGTGGCCCTACACGGCATGGCTTATAGTTTCATTGAGTTAGAGAAGGCTGTGGTCCATGTGATCAGATTGGTTAGTTTTCTGTGATAGTAGTTTTCAGTCTGCCTGCCGTCAGATGGAAAAGGATAAGAGGCTTATGGAATTTTTCTGATGGGAGAGACTGACTGAGGGGGAAATTGAGTCTAGTTCTGATGGGCAAGGCCATGTTCAATAAATCTTTAATCCAATTTTCTGTTGATGGGTAGAGCTGTGTTCCCTCCCTGTAATTTACCTGGGGCCAAACTATGGTGGAGGTAATGAAGATAACAGTGACCTCCTCCAAAAGGTCCATGCATGTACTGCTGCACTCAGTGTCCCTAGCCCTGCAGAGGCCACCACCAACCCACACCTCTGCTGGAGACTTCTGGATACCCACAGGTAAGTCTGGGTCAGTCTCTTCTGGGATCACTGCTCCTTTCTCTTAGGTCCTGGAGTGTACAAGGTTCTGTTTGTGCCCCTCAAGAGTCTATTTCTCAGTCCTGTGTAAGTTCTGGCAGCTCTATGGTGAGGTTAATGGTGACCTCCTCATAGAGAGTTTATGCTATACCCAGATCTGCTGCACCCATAGTCTCTGCCCCTGCAGCAATCCACTGCTGACCCATACCTCCACAGGAGACACTCAAACACAGTTCTGTCTCAGTCTCTGTGGGGTCTCTGGATCCTGGTGTGCACGAGGTTTATTTGAGCCCTCTGATTATCTCTGGCAGGGATAGGATTTGATTCTAAATGCAAATTTGCCTCTCCTACCATCTGCTGGGGCACTTCTCTGCCCTTGGACGTGGAGTATCTCCTCAAAATCGCTCCAATGATACACAGCCACAACTCCAGCAAACTAAAATAGACTGGAATGGGTGAATTTAACTCAGATTATCATTATATCTACTACTGTTGGCAAGAATCCCTTAGAAGAAATGCAGTAGCCATCATTAATAACAAGAGTCTGAAATGCAGTGCTTAGATGCAATCTCAAAAATGAAAGAATGATCTCTATTCATTTCCAAGGCAAACCACTCAATATCACAGTAATCCAAGTCTATACACTGATGAGTAATGCTGTGGAACTAACCCTCCAAAAAGATGTCCTTTTCATACTATGGGACTGGAATGCAAAGGTAGGAAGTTCATAAACACCTGGAATAACAGGGAAATTTGGTCTTGGAGTAAAGAATGAGGCAGGGCAAACGCTAATAGAGTTTTGCCAAGAGAACGCACTGTCATAGCAAACACCCTTTTTCCAACAACACAAGAGAATACTCTACACATGGACATCAACAGATGGTCAATACCAAAATCAGACTGATTATATTCTTTGCAGCCAAAGATGGAGAAGCTCTATGCACTCAACAAAAACAAGACCGGGAGCTGACTGTGACTCAGATCATGAACTCTTTATTGCCAAATTCACACTTAAATTGAAGAAAGTAGGGAAAACCAATAGATTATTCATGTATGACCTAAATCAAATTCCTTATGACTATACAGTGGAAGTGAAAAATAGATTCAAGGGATTAGATCTGATAGACAGAGTGCCTGAAGAACTATGGATGGAGGTTTATGACGTTATACAGGAGACAGGGATCAAGACCATCCCCAAGAAAAAAGAAATGCAAAAAGGCAAAATGGTTGTCTGAGGAGGCCTTTCAAATAGCTGAGAAAAGAAGAGAAGGGAAAAGCAAAGGAGAAAAGAAAAGATATATCCATTTGAATGCAGAATTCCAGAGAATAACAAGGAAAGATAAGAAAGCCTTCCTCAGTGAACAGTGCAAAGAAATAGAGGAAAACAATAGAATGAGAAAGACTAGAGATCTCTTCAAGAAAATTACAGATACCAAGAGAATGTTTCATGAAAAGATGGGTTCAATAAAGGACAGAAATGGTATGGACCTAACAGAAGCAGAAGAGATTAAGAAGAGGTGGCAAGAATACACAGAAGAACTATACGAAAATGATCTTCATGACCCAGATAATCACGATGGTATGATCCTTCAACTAGATCCAGACATCCTGGAATTTGAAGTCAAGTGGGCCTTAGGAAGCATCTACGAACAAAGCTAGTGGAGGTGATGGAATTCCAATGGAGCTGTTTCAAATCCTGAAAGATGATGCTGTGAAAGTTCTGCACTCAATATGCCAGCAAATTTGGAAAACTCAGCAGTGGCCACAGGACTGGAAGAGCTCAGTTTTCATTCCAATCCCAAAGAAAGGCAATGCCAAAGAATGCTCAAACTACTGCACAATTGCACTCATCTCACACGCTAGCAAAGTAATGCTCAAAATTCTCCAAGCCAGGCTCCAACAATACATGAACTGTGAACTTCCAGATGTTCAAGCTAGATTTAGAAAAGGCAGAGGAACCAGAGATCCAATTGCCAACATCTGTTGGATCATTGAAAAAGCAAGAAATTTCCAGAAACATCTATTCCTGCTGTATTGACTACACCAAAGTCTTTGACTGGATCAAAACAAACTGTCGACATTCTGAAAGAGAATGGAATACTAGACCACTTCACCTGCCTCTTGAGAAATCTGTGTGCAGGTCAGGAAGCAACAGTTAGAACTGGACATGGAACAACAGACTGGTTCCAAATTGGGAAAGGAGTATGTCAAGGCTGTATATTGTCACCCTGCTTATTTAACTTATACACAAAGTACATCATGAGAAACACTGGACTGAATGAAGCACAAGCTGGAACCAAGATTTCTGGGAGAAATATCAACAACCTTAGATACAGAGATGACACCACACTTAGGGCAGAAAGGAAAGAACTAAAGAGCCTCTTGATGAAAGTGAAAGAGGAGAGTGGAAAGAGTTGGCTTAAAACTCAACATTCAGAAAACTAAGATCATGGCATCTGGTCCCATGACTTCTGGCAAATAGATGGGGAAACAGAGGAAACAGTGGCTGACTTGATTTTTGGGGGCTCAAAAATCACTGCAGATGGTGACTGCAGCCATGAAATTAAAAGATGCTTACTCTTTGGAAGGAAAGCTATGACCAATCTAGACAGCATATTAAAAAGCAGAGAATTACTTTGCCGACAAAGTCCAGCTAGTCAAAGCTGTGGTTTTTCCAGTAGTCATGTATGGGTGTGAAAGTTGGACCATAACGAAAGCTGCCTGCTGAAGAATTGATGCTTTTGAACTGTGGTGTTGGAGAAGACTCTTGAGAGTCCCTTGGACTGCAAGGAGATCCAACCAGTCCATCCTAAAGGAGATCAGTCCTGAATATTCACTGGAAGGACTGATGTTGATGCTGAAACTCCAATACTTTGGCCACCTGATCCAAAGAAGTGACTCATTTGAAAAGACTCTGATGCTGGGAAAGATTGAAGGCGGGAGGAGAAGGGAACGACAGAGGATGAAATGGTCAAATGGTATCACCAACTCAATGGATATGAGGTTGAGTAAGCTCCTGGAGTTGGTGATGGACAGGGAGGCCTGGCGTGCTGCAATTCATGGGATCACAAAGAGTCGGACATGACTGAGTGACTGAACTGAAGTGACAAAAGAAGTAGTGGTGATATTGCATCACATATATAGCCCCTTATGTGATTGACACAGTCATGTAATACATTAACTCTCATCAGGTTCTCCTCCATGTGTTACTGTTACCCAGTACCACCCAAATAATCAGTTCTTTTAGGAGGACTTAAAAGTTTGGTGACATTGATTTCCCAGTTCTTTTTTAAATTTTTTACGAATAAAAATATTATGACTGAAATTTAAAAAAATTAGAATCTCTTACTCAATGTTATGCTTCACACTATTTAAAAAGATGCGACTTTTTTTCTTAGAGTTTCAGTAAATAGATTTAGTCTAACAGTTTTCTTGTGGGTCTGATCATTCTCATTGTATGTATAGGAGGTACCAAGGAGGCAAACATTTACTGCCTTTGAGGAGAACCTGATGAGAGTTAACATATTACATAGTTGAAAGTCTAGGTGGCTCAACAACTATTTGTTTATTTAAAAGATTTTATTGGATACTTGCTAAAGTCAGGAATTATAAGACACGGCAGGGTTAGAACTGGATAATTTTTGGGTAATTATTCTCTAGAAAACAGGCTTCCCATGTAGTGCAGCTGTAAAGAATCCACCTGCAGTGCAGGAGATACAGGTTTAATCCCTGGGTTGGGAAGATCCCCTGGAGAAGGGAATGGCTACCCACTCCAGTATTCTTGGACAGAGGAACCTGGTGGGCTATAGTCCATGTGGTTGCAAAGAGTCAGACACAACTGAATGACTATTGCTTTGGTTTCTTTAGAAAACAGCTCTCAGGAGTTTATAGTCTGGGGCAACGGTACTCTAAGTATGGTACATGGACCTGCGCCACCTGTAAACTTTACAGCTGTAAACTGGCCAATAATGGATTAAAGAATTTGTTGTACACTTGCTCAGTTGTGTCTGACTCTTTGCAGCCCCATGAACTGTGGCACACTAGGTTTCCCTGTCCTTCACCCTCTCCTGAAGTTTGCTCAAATTCATGTCCATTGAGTCGGTGATGCCATTGAACCATCTCATCCACTGTCACCCCCTTCTCCACATGCCCTCAATCTTTCCAGGCACTGTGGTCTTTTCCAGTGAGTCAGCTCTTCGCATCAAATGGCCAATATATTGGCGCTTCAGCATCAGTCCTTCCAATGAATTGTATCAGAACATAAATCATTGAGCACATTATTTGGTCTAACTAATGTTTCTCTGGATACGTACAAGGCTTTGAAAGTTAGTGACTGAAGAGCTTGCCCAAGGATATGAATTATCTTTTCACTGATCATAACAGCTTTGTGGGTTGTATATTTTGAATAGCAGTAATTTAGTGGATCATAAATATTATAAAAGGCTGGAAATTATGAGTGATTACATCAATGTATGGAATAGCAAAATATGAACCTCATATTAACTTTCATTTCAAAACAAACATTTAAATTAATGCTTATTATAGGAACTCTCATTTTCTTCTTTCTATGCATGAACCTTGGGCAGGTGCCATGTACAAGATACTATTCTGTATTTTGTCAGATTTATAAAAATATCTAATATAACCATGGACATCAAGATTTTTAAATCTCATAAGTGGGAAAAACATAAAAACAGATGTATTAAAATACCAAATATGATGAATGGTCTGGGGTATTTTTAATAAGAATTATAGCAATTTTAAAAGCTCTGTCCATATAGTATTTTAAACAAATATTGGATAAGTTGACTGTTAGTTTTTGTTAGTTTTGTATATGAGAGTTAGTGGCTCTCAGTATATTTTTAGACTATTTTCCCTTCCGTTCAATTCAGTCGCTCAGTCATGTCTGACTCTTTGCGACCCCATGAACTGCAGCACGCCAGGCCTCCCTGTCCATCACCAACTCCCGGAGTTCACTCAGACTCATGTCCATTGAGTCAGTGATGCCATCCAACCATCTCATCCTCTGTCGTCCCCTTCTCCTCCTGCCCCCAATCCCTCCCAGCATCAAAGTCTTCTCCAATGAGTCAACTCTTTGCATGAGGTGACCAAAGTACTGGAGTTTCAGCTTCAGCATCATTCCTTCCAAAGAAATCCCAGGGCTGATCTCCTTCAGAATGGACTGGTTGGATCTCCTTGCAGTCCAAGGGACTCTCAAGAGTCTTCTCCAACACAGTATTAGTAGATGAAAATAATTATAATAATAAAGATAATTAATGATAATAATAAAGTTGACATTGACTGTTTTGTGCATAGTGAAGGGGTTATTTCCGAATACTTCCCCATCATTGATTCAAATAAAGCACCATCTAAAAAACTGAAAATATGTTCTCGATCACAGTTAAACTAGAGACAGCAAAAACTAACCTGTGGTATTGGAAGCCTG
Organism: Oryx dammah; assembly: GCF_014754425.2. Taxonomy (NCBI): domain Eukaryota; kingdom Metazoa; phylum Chordata; class Mammalia; order Artiodactyla; family Bovidae; genus Oryx; species Oryx dammah. The sequence goes on from NW_024070194.1 coordinate 79,899,845, forward strand.
AAGAGAGCTTATGTTTGGAGGATATTGGCAGGAAGAGAGCATGAGAGAAACTTCCTAGAAGGTGCTGAAAATGTTGTAGGACTGTGCTGTCCAATATGGCAGCCAATAACCTCTATGGCTACTTAAGTATAAATTAATGAAAATAACAATTAAAAATTAAGTTCCTTAGTTGTACTAGCCACATTTGAAAGTACTCAGTGGCATTGTGGCTAATAAATTGATCAGTATATAAATATTTTATCATGGAATCTTTCCATCATTGTGTGAAGTCCTATTGTATAGTGTTGTGTTCAGTCTTGATCTGGCTTGTTACTTCAATATACAGGTATGTCAATAGTCACTGGGCTGTATACTTAATATTTTTTCATTTCACACAAAAAGATGCTCAACATTGCTAATTATTACAGAAATACAAATCAAAACTACATTGAGGTATCAACTCATACCAGTCAGAATGGCCATAATTAAAAGGTTTCCAAATAACAAATGCTGGAGAGGTTGTGGAGAAAAGGGAACCCTCCTACACTGTTGGTGGGAATGTAAATTGGTGCAGTCACTATAGAAAACAGTATGGAGGTTCCTCAGGAAACTAAAAGTAGAATTATCATAAAACCAGTAACCCCACTCCTGAGCATATATCCAGACAAACCTATAAATTGAAAAGATGCATGCACCCCTAGCAGCACTACTCAACTATAGCCAAGACATAGAACCAACCTAAATGTCCATCAATAGATGAATGGATTAATAAGATGTGGTACATATATACAATGGGATATTACTCAGCCATAAAAAGAATGAAATGATGCCATTTGCAGCAACATGAATGCAACTAGAGATACTCATACTAAGTAAAGTGACTCAGAGAAAGGTAACTACCATATGATATCACTTATATGTGGAATTTAAAACATGACACAAATAAACCTATCTATGAAACAGAAACAGGACCACATCATAGAAATAAAACTGGTGGTTGCCAAGGGGGAGGGAGTTGGGGAGGGATGGAGCGGGAGGTTGGGGTTAGCAGATAGAAGCTATTGTATATAGAATTGATGAACAATAAAACCTACTGTATAGCACAGATCAGTTCAGTTCAGTTCATTAGCTCAGTCATGTCCAACTCTTTGTGACTCCATGGACTGTAGCATGCCAGGCTTCCTTGTCCATCACCAACTCCCAGAGCTTGCTGAAACCTCATGTCCATCAAGTTGGTGATGCCATCCAACCATCTCATCCTCTGTCATCCCTTCTCCTCCCACCTCCAATCTTTCCCAGCATCAGGGTCTTTTCCAATGAGTCAGTTCTTCACATCAGGTAGCCAGCTTCAGGAGCTTCAGCTTCACATCAGGAGCTTCAGCTTCAGCATCAGTCCTTCCAATGAATATTCAGGACTGATCTTCTTTAAGGTGAACTGGTTGGATCTCCTTGCAGTTCAATGGACTCTCAAGAGTCTTCTCCAACACCACATTTCAAAAGCATCAGTGCTTCACAACTCAGCTTTCTTTATAGTCCAACTGTCACATCCATAAATGACTACTGGAAAAACCATAGCTTTGACTAGACAGTCCTTTGTCAGCAAAGTATTGTCTCTGCTTTTTAGAATGCTATCTGGGTTGGTTATAGCTTTTCTTCCAAGGAGTAAGCATCTTTTAATTTCATGGATGCAGTCAACATCTGCAGTGATTCTGGAGCCTAAGGAATTAAAGTCTGTCACTGTTTCCATTGTTTCCCCATCTATTTCCCATAAAGTTATGGGACCAGATGCCATGATCTTAGTTTTCTGAATGTTGAGGGTTTTTTTTTTTAATTTTTACTTTTACTTTATTTTGCGTTACAATACTGTATTGGTTTTGCCATACATTGACATGAATCAGCCACGGGTGTACATGAGTTCCCTATCCTGAACCCCCCTCCCACCTCCCACCCCATATCATCTCTCTGGATCATCCCCGTGCACCAGCCCCAAGCATCATGTATCCTGTATCCTGTATCAAACATAGACTGGCGATTCGTTTCTTACATGATAGTATACATGTTTTAATGCCATTCTCCCTCAGTTCTAATGAGGTGGATGAAACTGGAGCCTAGTATACAGAGTGAAGTAAGCTAGAAAGAAAAACACCAATATAGTATACTAACACATATATATGGAATTTAGAAAGATGGTAATGATAACCCTGTATGCGAGACAGCAAAAGAGACACAGATGTTTAGAACGGACTTTTGAATGTTGAGTTTTAAGCCAGCTTTTTCACTCTCCTCTTTCACCTTCATCAAGAGGTTCTTTAGTTCTTCTTCCTTTCTGCCATAAGGTTGGTGTCATCTGCATACCTGAGGTTATTGATATTTCTCCTGGAAATCTTGATTTCATCTTGTTCTTCATCCAGCCTGGCATTTCGCATGATGTATTCTGCATACAATTTAAATAAGAAGGGTGACAATATACACAATATACTCCAAACTGGGAAAGGAGAATGTCAAGACTGTATATTGTGCTTAATTCTCTCACTGTATAGTAGAGAAATATATTCAATATCCTATAATAACCATAATAGAAAAGAATATTTTTAAATGTACATATATATATAACTGAATTACTTTGCTGTACAGCAGTAATTAACACAATGTTATAAATCATCTATATACTTCAATTTAAAAGATTTGTGTACTTTATTGTTGTAAGTTATTAATCAGTTTGAAAGGTATATAAAAAAATATAAATTTGGTTCTGTTGGCTTTTCTGCTTAGGCTCAAGGGACATTGTTGCCATTCCTGGACACTGGGAAGCCTGGGTAGGAGCTAGTTGTTATAGAGAAGGTACATTCCCATGACCGGCACTGCCACAGTGGACGTGGCCCTCCATGGAGCAGGTTTCAGAGGTGTGTGGGGGAGGTATGGGCAGGGGTTACCTCAGGTACAACAGACAAAAGAGGAGTGCCTGGGAGACCAAATGTAAGAATGATCTCAATGTTTGAAATGTTATTATCAGAGGAGAAAAGACCTCAGTGTCAAATGGGAGACCGGAAAGTTTTAGAAACCTTTTATTAACATTGAGCTTGCTCTGGGTCATTTTAAAACTTTGTTTCTGCTTTATACAGATGTTGTTTTTATCACTGATGTCTAGGGATGGGGAAGCTGGGTCAAAAGCTGGTGAGAAAACAACATAGTCTCCTGCATTAGATTCACCATTTCTTCTTTTGGTTTTGACATTGACATTGCATGTTTGTTTTTTCCCCTTATTTTTCTTTTCAGATTTTGAGGATTTCAGCAGAATTGACTCACTTGTCTGTTCTTCACTCATTCAAGGTCTTACTGCATAAAATGTGGTTCAAGGAGCTGCAACATGGCTGTTACCTGGAGCTTGTTAAAATGCAGGTTACAGGCCCCACCCCAGAACTACAGAGCCAGAACTTGCACTTCAAGAGGAGATTCCTATGCATATTGCAGCTAGAGAATCACCAGTGTAGGAACATAAAATTAATACATGAAAATAATATAAAGCACCCAAAGGAATTTCCTGAAATTCTGGTGGTTAGGACTTAGTACTTACACTGCTGTGACCCAGGTTCATTCCCTAGTTGGGGAACTAAGATCTTACAAGCTGCATGGTACAGCCAATATATGTATTTTGGCTGAGATTATATATATGTAATCTCACCCAGAACATTACATAACTGCATTCATAAATTAGGTTGATCATTTGTAGCCAATTAGCCAAGGTGCATTTTAGATACTAAGATGACCATCTCTTGTCTGTTAAATCCTTCTTGTAGGGTTTCTCATTTCATAGAGAAATTGAGTCACCAATGTTGTAGTCCATCTTCTTATAACAAGCACATGAGATACCATATGTATTTTATATATTAAGTGTGAAAATTGCTTTATGATGTAGCATCACTCAGAGTGAAAAATAAACTATGAAAGGGTAAGTGCACCATTATCCTTTGACTAAATGATGACGGTTTAATAAGAAATAACTTGGTACTGGCAGCTTTCAATTAATCTCTGAAATTGAAGGAAGAAGAATGAATAACCCCAAATGTCAGATGATTAAAGGAAGAAGAAGAATGAATAACCCCAAATGTCAGATGATTACTATTACTTATAGTTCGCTTTTTAATGCATGTTCTACTCACATTTGACTGGAGATAAGTTCATTTCAAAACACATACTGGAGACATACTCAGAAAACCAGACTTGGAAGGAGCAAGGGCCTGTCCAGTCTCTTTTCTCCCCATTTGCCTGCTGTTGGAACTTTTTCAGCTCATGTCATAGACAAATAAATTTTGCATTCCCCAAGAGGCCCTTAAGCATGGCCAGAATGAGTTTGTTTTGCCCAAATCATAGAAGCCTGGAAAGCAAAATTTGATATTGAGAGCAACGTGGAAACAAAACAAAAATCAATGCCGAAGGCCACACAGATGCCTATGGTTAAACACAAGAGCAAGATTAGACAGGTCAAGTAGATAACATTGAGCTTATGTGGAATATGATTCAAGAGGGCCGCTCCATCACACACATCTCACAAGTGTGCAAGAGTTCTTCTGTGATGCTGCCTGTCATCACAGAGATGGTCATAATGTTTTGCCAGTCATCTGTTCAATCCATAATACACCAGTCTGTCCATTTAATCAACCAGCAAGAGCCTGATGATTTTGTTTCCCCCAAACTCTTAGTTTGTTAATATTTTACTTCTATCCAGCCATTGGGCATGGGTTAATATCCATGAAGAACTGTATACTGGAGATGCTAATGTAATCAGAGAAGTTCTTGCTTTTGATAAGCTTACGTAGTTTAACTCTTACATTAAAAGCACAGACCAGTTTTGCCAGTTGAGTGAGTTAATAGCATAAGTATTCTAAAGAAGCCATATTGCTTTCTTGGGTTTTTGTTTCTTGGTAATGAACTAATGTTTCAGGAAGCCTTTAGGGTGTGTATTAATTTTCTGTGATTGCTTTAACCACTCATCACAGACTTGGCTACTAGTAGCAGAATTCTGTTCTCCCCCATTCTGAAGGCCAGATGTCTGAAAATCAGTACCCATGGACAGAAGTTAATATCTCGACAGAGACATGCTCCCTCCTGAGCTTTTAGAGGAGGATTTGTTGCCTGCCTTTTCCAGCTTCTGGTCGCTGCCAGCACTCTTTACTTGTGTCTGCATCACTCGAGTCTTCAGGGCCAGCATCTTCAAATCCCTCTACATTGCCTTCTCCTCTGTAGTCCCATCTCCCATTGCTTTGCTCTTAGGACACATGTGATGGTATTTAAAAGCCCATCTGGCTGAAACAGAATAATCTCTGCCTCTCAATATCCTTAACTTAAGCACATCTGCAAAGCCTTTGCCATGTCAGGTGGCGTTCACACGCACCAGGATTTAGGATGTGGATGTCTTTTTTGATGGGTCATTTCTTAACCTCCTGAAGACTCCAAGGTATTAGAGTATTTCCCTTTAAACTGCTGTTTGTTATTGAAGAATAGGTATTGTGTCTGCATATTGTTGTTCCTCAAAGGATCATGGACCTCACCAAACATCATGCGCTGCTAGTAATTAGTGATGAATGTGAGCAAATCCGAAATACATTCTCAGCATTTCTGCATCTCTCTGAAAGGCCCTTGAACCTCAGGTTCAGCTTCCTATAACTCCACATTTGGCGGTAGGAGTAACTGACAAATGCTACCCAAAAATGTGATACAGGTTAGTTCAGGTGAAGCATTTAGATTAAGGTGTCTCAGTTTTTTAAATTCTAGATTAGTTACAGAGGTAGAGAGCCTGCATGACTAATATGTGTTCTCCAGCAGGCTGTATTCCATCAATCCATAAATTCCAGGTTATTGTTTGAAGCACTTATGGCAGACCAGGAGTAATCTGCTAAAATCTTAGGTGAGTTCTTGGGTTATCATCTGGCTAGTAAATCCCATTACAGTATTTATAATAAGGCTTGGTCTTGTGAAGGCCAGCACTTCCTCTGGAAGTCCTAGGAGGGAGGAAGCTAGAAGTGACAGACCTACTGTTAATTCTGTCTTTCCCACACATGGATTCTGTTTTAGGTTTAGAGAGTATTCGCTTTTGAGACCTTATCATTTGGAGACCAAATATGTACATGAATCAAAGAACCAAACTATTTTGTAGGTCTATCCTGAAACAGTTGATGGTGTGTTTGTGTTTTCTCTAATAGGAGTGTAGAGCAAACATCAGAAATGCAAGGGAACCACATAAAAGCAAGGGTTGTGGGAATATGTCTGCTATTTGAACAGAACATAGTTTATTTGTTTATACTAAAGATGCCTGAGGGACCTCAACTAAGAGAATGATCATCAGTGTGTGTAATTTATTTATGAGATATTTAGATGCCTTTTGGCCTGAGATTAAAAACAAAAACCTACTTCCATCTGATGAGTGAGAGAATGACTTGGATCAAATAATGGGGCCCCTATTTTTATTTAAGGCAGATCTGCTTTAGTTTCAAATTTAACCTTTGTTTTAGAAACAATAATACAAGCAAGATGGTTCTCTTTCACTATTTGGCTTTTGCATGGAAGAAACCATATACTTGGCACCTGATATTTGCCATCTGTCTGTAGGTTTTCGTGCTGTGAGCAGATTCACAGTAACGTGTGAGTGTGTGGGGAGGAAATCATTATTAGAATCTTTTCTAAGAAGGTCAACTCTGTGTGGCATCTGAATGCCTTTGGGCGGAAAGGGCTGGCTAGCACATTGCTCTATTCAGCTCTCTTGCTCTGTGCCTTAAGGAGACCTGTGCATCATAGGACCACTGCTAGGCTCCAACTTGGGTTTGTATCTTTTAAGGTAGGATTTACTGTAAGGACAAAAGGGCAGGATCTGAGTAGTTACTTCCATTGTTGACGGGACATTTTTCTAATTATTGCTTTTAGGAAAAGAGAGAGGGAGGATTTTTTTTTTTTTTTTTGAGATCCTACTTAGTGCTGCTTGAAGAAATGGGCATAACAAAGATGCCATGCAAGACCTCCAGAGAATCCCAGGTCTTAAGTGGTTGCCTTGTCACCCCTCCTCCCCAACAAAGATTTTTGCCCATAGCAACTGTGCTTATGATAGAGCCTGGCATTTTGTGGAGCACCTTTGGGTTTTAAAGGCAATTGTATAGATGTTGTCACATTTTCTCTCGGAATAATCTTCTGAAGTCATCTGGATAGGTATTAATCTTCAATTTGTAGATGAGAAAATTGAAGTAAGAGAAGTCCAGCAACTTTCCCAGAGTCATGTAATTCCTTTTTTCCCTTTGGTTACAGATATTTTAAAAGTTTTTTTAATTGAAGTATAGTTGTATGCAATATTATACAAATTCAGTCAGTCAGTTCAGTCACTCAGTCGTGTCCGACTCTTTGTGACCCCATGAATCACAGCACCCCAGGCTTCCCTGTCCATCACCAACACATGAAGTTCACTCAAACTCATGTCCATCGGGTCGGTGATGCCATCCAGCCATTTCATCCTCTGTTGTTCCCTTCTCCTCCTGCCTTCAATCTTACCCAGCATCAGAGTCTTTTCCAATGAGTCAGCTCTTCTCATGAGATAGCCGAAGTATTGGAGTTTCAGCTTCAGCATCAGTCCTTCCAATGAACATCCAGGACTGATCTCCTTTAGGATGGACTGGTTGGATCTCCTTGCAGTCCAAGGGACTCTCAAGAGTCCTCTCCAACACCACAGTTCAAACGCATCAATTCTTTGGCACTCAGCCTTCTTCACAGTCCAACTCTCACATCCACACATGACCACAGGAAAAACCATAGCCTTGACTAGATGGACCATTGTTGGCAAAGTAATGTCTCTGCTTTTCAATATACTATCTAGGTTGGTCATAACTTTTCTTCCAAGGAGTAAGTGTCTTTTAATTTCATGGCTACAATCACCATCTGCAGTGATTTTGGAGCCCAGAAAAATAAAGTCTGACACTGTTTCCACTGTTTCCCCATCTATTTCTCATGAAGTGATGGGACCAGATGCCATGATCTTCCTTTTCTGAATGTTGAGCTTTAAGCCAACTTTTTCACTCTCCTCTTTCACTTTCATCAAGAAGCTTTTTATTCCTCTTCACTTCCTGCCATAAGGGTGGTGTCATCTGCATATCTGAGGTTATTGATATTTTCCCAGCAATCTTGATTCCAGTTTGTGCTTCTTCCAGTCCAGCGTTTCTCATGATGTACTCTGTGTAGAAGTTAAATAAGCAGGGTGACAATATATAGCCTTGACATACTCCTTTCCTGATTTAGAACCAGTCAGTTGTTCCATGTCCAGTTCTAACTGTTGCTTCCTGACCTGCATATAGGTTTCTCAAGAGGCAAGTCAGGTGGTCTGGTATTCCCATCTCTTTCAGAATTTTCCACAGTTTATTGTGATCCACACATTCAAAGGCTTTGGTATATTATACAAATTACAGGTGTACAATATAGTGATCCAGTTTTATTTATTTATTGGCTGTGATGGGTCTCTGTTACCGTGCTTGGACTTTCTCTAGTTATGGTGAGTGGGGGTTACTCTCTAATTGCAGTGCATGGGCTTCTCATAGTGGTGACTTTCTTGTTGCAGAACACAGGTTGTAGAGTATAGGCTCAGTAGTTGTGGTGCATGGGCTTAGTTGCCCCATGGCATTGGAATCTTCTTGGACCAGGGATCCAACCTGTGTCCCCTGCATTGGCCGGCAGATTCTTAACCTGTAGACCACCAGGGAAATCTGTAATCCACAATTTTTAAAGGTTATACTCCATTATAGTTATTTCACAATATTGGCTATATTTACTGTGTTGTACAATATGTTCTTATGAGACAGGAAGAGGGTAGGGCACAACCTTTAAAAGAATGACATATCCCAAGGACGTGACATAAACTCATTAGAACCAACTTGGTCCAAGATCCCACCCCATACCCTGGTGCCTCTCTTGCCTTCTGAGATGGCTCACATTCTGTCTATGAAGTTTGTTTTCTCCATAAATATACCATTTTTTACTTTACTATGGCTTTCTCTTGAATTCTTTGCTGTGCAAAGCCAATAACCCCCACTTAGCAACCATTGAAGGGACTCAGACCTGATCTGGGATGTGACTGTCCTCTTGAGTCCCATTCTCTTTGCTGCGGCACTTGTAGCTTATATCTTTTTAAAATTTATTATTTTAATTGAAGGATAATTGCTTTATAGTACTATATTCAGTTTAGTTCAGTTCAGTTGCTCAGTCGTGTCTGACTCTTTGCAACCCCATGAATTGCTGCATGCCAGGCCTCCCTGTCCATCATCGACTCCCGGAGTTCACTCAGACTCACGTCCATCGAGGCAGTGATGCCATCCAGCCATCTCATCCTCGGTTGTCCCCTTCTCTTCCTGCCCCCAATCCCTCCCAGCATCAGAGTCTTTTCCAATGAGTCAGCTCTTCACATGAGGTGGCCAAAGTACTGGAGTTTCAGCTTTAGCATCATTCCTTCCAAAGAAATCCCAGGGCTGATCTCCTTTAGAATGGACTGGTTGGATCTCCTTGCAGTCTAAGGGACTCTCAAATGTCTTCTCCAACACCACCATTCAAAGGGATCAATTCTTCGGCACTCAGCTTTCTTCACAGTCCAACTCTCACATCTATGCATAACTACTGGAAAAACCATACCCTTGACTAGACATACCTTTGTTGGCAAAGTAATGTCTCTGCTTTTCAATATGCCATCTAGGTGGATCATAACTTTCCTTCCAAGGAGTAAGTGTCTTTTAATTTCATGGCTGTAATCACCATCTGCAGTGATTTTGGAGCCCCCAAAAATAAAGTCTGACACTGTTTCCACTGTTTCCCCATCTTTTTCCCATGAAGTGATGGGACCAGATGCCATGATATTAGTTTTCTGAATGTTGAGCTTCAAGCCAACTTTTTCACTCTCCTCTTTCACTTTCATCAAGAGGCTTTTTAGTTCCTCTTCACTTTCTGCCATAAGGGTGGTGTCATCTGCATATCTGAGGTTATTGATATATCTCCCAGGAATCTTGATTCCAGCTTATGCTTCTTCCAGTCCAGCGTTTCTCATGGTGTACTCTGCATACAAGTATTATATTGGTTTATGTCAAATATCAACATGAATCAGCCATAGGTATACATAAGTCCCCTCCCTGTCAAAACCTCCCTCCGCATCCCACCCCTCTAGATTGTTACAGAGCCCCAGTTGGAGTTTCCTGAGTCACACAGCAAATTCCCATGGGCTATCTATTTTACATATGGTAGTGTATATGTTTCCAAGTTACTCTCTCCATACATCTCACCCTCTCTTTCCTCCCCCTCACTTGTGTTCATAAGTCTGTTCTCTATGTCTTTGTCTCCATTGCTGCCCTGCAAATAGGTTCACCAGAACTATCTTTCTAGAGTCCATAAATATTCATTAATATATGATATTTGTTTTTCTCTTTCTAACTTACTTCACTTTGTATAATAGGCTCTAGATTCATCTACCTCATTAGAACTGACTCAAATGTGTTCCTTTTCGTGGCTAAGTAATACTCCATTGTGTATGTGTACCACAACTTCTTTATCCATTCATCTATTGATGGACATCTAGGTTGGTTCCAAGTCTTGGCTATTGTAAATAGTGCTTCAGTGAACATTGGGATACATGTGTCTTTTTCAGTTTTGGTTTCCTCAGGATATATGCCTACTCCTGGGATTTCTGGGTCACATGGTAGTTTTATTCCTAGTTTTTAAAGGAATCTGAATACTTGTAGCTTATCTTAGACATGATGGTTTGTACCTCTTAATCACCTACCCCTATTTTGCCCCTCCTTCTTTACCTCTCCCCATTGGCAATCACTAATTTGTTCTCTGTATCTGTGAGTCAGTTTCTTTTTGTTATGCTCACTAATTTGTTGTATTTTTTTTAGATTCCACTTGTAAGTGATATGACATGGTATTTGTCTTTCTGTCTGACATTTCACTTAACATGAGAAGACCCTCCAGGTACATCTGTGTTGTTGTAAATGGCAACATTTCATTTTATATGGCTGAGTAGTATTCTATTGTATATGTACCACATCTTTTGCTCACTCCTCCAGGACCTCAATCCAAGTCTTAGAGGTTTCCCCTACTATGCAAAAGTAGAACTTTCCTGTGAAACTTTCCATAAATCAAAATGGTGTTAATCAAAGAAACAGTTGCCCTATGACACATCTTGCTGACAGATGCACAAAATAAATCAAGATAAAACACAGATGCTCACAGACTCAACTCAAATCTCTGGTGGCTGGATGCTGAGAGGCTGGGTGCAGTTCCCAAAGAAGAAGCAGGCAGTGCCCCCTAACAGGGGTGCACATCTGCTTCCATAGCAGCTCCCCTGAGAAACAGATTCTGAATGCTATTTCACCTTTTGTCTTTTTTTTTACTGTAAAAGTGAAAATTCTGTTTGGATTTCTTTTGGCTAGTGAGAACATGTACTGATGGAGGTCTTAAAGCAAAGTGGTGTAAAGCAAACTTTCAAACAAACAGTGGGGCGGGGTACCTGTGTTAACCATTACAGGCATCCGGAAATTCTCTGAGACTTTGTGGATAACACAGTTGAGTGAAGTGTGGTGGGACAGACTGGAGGGCTCAAGGGTATTCTAGTTGAGGGTGCACAGTTCTCCAGGGTGCTGCTTTACCTGTCTCTCGCTTCGTTCCTTGTCCCCCCCACTCCCCCGTTCTCTGTCAGCAGTACTGGAGCCACACTGGGTCTCATGTAGCCATACACTTGTCACACCTGTCTTTTGACTTTACAGACGATTTGAATGCATAAAACTTGGAAAATGATGCTTATCCAGCAGTGGATCTTGCATGAACAAGGTTAACTAGAGGCTGATTGGTGGTACCCTTTTGGCAATGTAGTCTGTGAGAGAGATGTTCTAAATGACAGGGAAAAGATTTTTATGGGTCAGCCCAAGACCTCATATTGATTCAGTTGCAGAGGCTGAGCTGTATGGGATCTGAGAGACCATCTGTTTAAGTTCTCATGGAATATTCATTTTCAAGCATTTCAGAGTATGGGTTCTAGCAGTTATCTACTGCAACAGTACTTTGTAGCAAGCAAACAAAACCTCAGTGGCAGGTTGCAATAAAAGTTTATTGCTCATGGATCTGGGGTCAGCCAGGTGTCAGATCTATAGCTCTCTACAGCGCCAGTGATCTTGGCTGGCTGTTGGCTGATCTCAACTGGGAGAGTGAGCAGTTCAGCCCTGCTCCACTTGCCTCATCTTCCAGTAGGCTAGCTCACGCATGTTCCCAGGTTGAGGGCCATAGTAAAAAGCCCAGGGGTTCTCAGACAGTCTCTCAAGACCTAGACTTTGTGTAGTTAGCTGTTATTCTGTTGGACAAAGCAAGGTACCTGGCATGGAGAAATACATCTCATTTTAGGGAGAAGATTCAAAGTCACGTGGCAAAAGGTCTGGATAAGAGGAGGCATTTACTAAACAATAGCAGTATTACTAATTTATCAGTCACAGTTGCCTAAGGTTAGGAATAAAAATAAGATAGGGTGAGGCAGGTCTCATGCCCCACTCCCACACTAATACCTTTCACATCATTTCCAGAGAATTTCAATTTGTCTTAGATGTACCCCTCCCCCCAATAAACCTCATGAATTTAGAGCCTTCAGTTTGATCCCAGGCTTCCTTCTGATCCCCCTGTTGTTCTGGGGCCCTCTCCTCCGACAGTCTCCTAATCCTTGCCACAGTATCACCTCTTAATTAAGGTGCTTGCGGATTAAGTCCAGTAGCGGTTCTAACATGTTTACTACCAAAGAACAGTTATAATTTCTTTTCCATGTAGTCTCCATATTTCAAAATCTTTTTTTGAATTTTTAAGAATTCTTAATTACTTTTCTCTTTAAAAATATGCAACATGGACAACTGCCAAATGGAACTTCTGGTTGGCATGAGATACTGAACTGAGCAAAAGGTTGTTGTTGATGTTCAGTTGCTAAGTCACATCCAACTCTTTGCAACTCTGTGGACTGCAGCATGCCAGGTCCCCCTGTCCTTCACTATCTCCCGGGGCTGGCTCAAATTCATGTCCATTGAGTCAGTGATGCCATCCAAACATCTTGTCCTCTGTCACTCCCTTCTCTTTCCCTCACTCTTTCCCACCATAAGGGTCTTTTCCATTGAGTCAGCTCTTGGCATCAGGTGGCCAAAGTATTGGAGCTTTGGCTTCAGCAGTAGTCTTTCTGATGGATATTTAGAGTTGATTTCCTTTAGGATTGACTGGTCTGATGTCCTTGCAGTCCAAGGGACTCTCAAATGACTCTCCAACACAATTCAAAAGCATCAGTTCTTTGGCACTCAGCCTTCTTTATGGTCCAACTCTCACATCCGTACATGACACTGGAAAAAATCATAGCTTTGACTATATGGACCTTTGTCAGCTAAGTGATTTCTAGGTTTGTCATAGCTTTTCTTCCAAGGAGCAAGTGTTTTTTAGTTTCATGGCTGCAGTCACCATCCACAGTGATTTTGGAGCCCAAGAAAATAAAATCTGTCATTGTTTCCACTTTTTCCATATCTATTTGCCATAAAGTGATAGGACCAGATGCCATGATCTTTTTTTTTGAATGTTGAATTTTAAGCCAGCTTTTTCACTCTCCTCTTTCACCTTCATCAAGAGGCTCTTTAGTTCCTCTTCACTTTCTTCCATAAGGGTGGTGTCATCTGCATATCTGAGGTTATTGATATTTCTCCCAGCAATCTTGATTCCAGCTTGTGCTTCATCCAGCCCAGCATTTTTCATGATGTACCCTGCGCTTAAGTTAAATAAGCAGAGTGACAATATACAGCTTTTTCATACAACAGTAAAGACCATCATGGCTTCACTTACTTTGTACCCATGTTTTCAGTCATAAATGCCCAAGAATGAACAAGCCTTAATGATTCTTATTTCTACCTTCACTGATTCCAGGTTGAGAGTTGTGGTGATAAGCTATGCTTCTCTCTTGAATATTTTCTTCTAATCAGACTCTTCTGAGGACAAAACATCCTTCTCTTCTCTTCATCACTCAATGGGGGTTCTCTTAACTCAGGCTTGAAAAATTACTGATTCCAGTTGTACCTCAGAAATACTGTGGGTGTGGTCTCAAGCTACTGCAATAAGCAGCTCATATGAATTTTATGGCTTCCCATGTATATAAAAGTTATCTTTATGCTTAATTATAGTCAGTTAAGTGTATAATAACATTGTATATATAATAACAATGTATATACCTTTAGACAATAACACTGTTTGAAAAATGGTGCTGACAGCCCACAGGCCTTCAATTTGTAAAAAAAAAAAAAAATGCAATTTATCTGCAAAGTGCAATAAAGTAAAGCGCAAGAAAATGAGGTTTTCCTGTATTCATAAAATATTGATTATTCAGTCTAAATCACAACAGTCATTAATCCAAACCCTGCTAACAAGTTGAGACACAGGTTCAGTTAAATTTTGGAAAAAGATTGTTTAAAAGTCAAGTGAAAAAGTAGGATAAATTAAAATAGCACTCTCTTGGGCAAGTAATTTAATTCAATCTTTCTGAATTTGTGGCAATTTTAAACTCAACTATCATAAAATAGGCCAAAGGTCATGTTAGAAGTTTTAGCAATTACAACTTCACTCTGCATTTCACAAACATAAATTGTGCCCCAAATATGTACATGTTTCCCTTTATCACTGTATTTCAGTAAAGGTCAAATATGGTGATCATTTTACCCAGCTCGAATATTTGGTTCTTTGTATGATTCTAGGTAAGCAGAGAAGGCACTGAGCACTTAGAAAATGTTTGAAAGTTGTGATTAAAAGACAAAAACAAACAAAAAACTTATGTATATCCAACCGCAGAAAGAACTTTTTGTGAGATATGGTGTCATATTTGAGGAACTTTGTGTATATTACAGAGTATTGCAAGTAATGGTTAAAAGTACATGAGGCATTTGTGAGAGGGAAGAGTAATCCCTAAATGCTGTTTAAAAGTTATCATTCACTTCTTAATTGCAGTTATAGGAGTTAGAGCACTGCTTTGATGGGAATGTTTTATATCTGCCTTGACAATGCAATAGCATTAACTCTATAAGGTTATTGAGCTTCCTTATGTAGCTAGTACAGATGAGGAAATGAATACTCTTTTTAAGGAAAAAAAAAACTTTATTGAGGTGTAACAGACATATAAAAATTGCCCATATTTAAAGTGGAGAATTTGATACATGTTGATGTATGTATATAACTATGAAATCATCAACATCAATCAAGGCAGTGAATGTTTCCATCATCAAAAATTTTCTTGTGGCCTTTTATTTATTTTTTTAATTTATTTTTTCCTTTACAATATTGTATTTGTTTTGCCATACATTGACATGAATCTGCTACGGGTGTACGTGTGTTCCCCATCCTGAACCCCTCTCCCACCTCCATCCCATCCCATCCCTCTCGGTCATCCCAGTGCTCCAGCCCTGAGCACCTTGTCTCATGCATCAAACCTGGACTGGTGATCTGTTTGATATATGGTAATATACATGTTTCAATGCCATTCTCTCAGATCATCCCACCCTCTCCCTCTCCCACAGAGTCCAAAAGACTGTTCTGTATATCTGTGTCTCTTTTGCTGTCTCACATACAGGGTTATTGTTACCATCTTTCTAAATTCTATATATTTGCATTAGTATACTGTATTGGTGTTTTTCTTTCTGGCTTACTTCACTCTGTATGATAGGCTCCAGTTTCATCCACCTCATTAGAACTGATTCAAATGTATTCTTTTTAATGACTGAGTAATATTCCATTGTGTACATGTACTATAGCTTTTTTATCCATTCATCTGCTGATGGACATCTAGGTTGCTTCCATGTCCTGGCTATTATCAACAGTGCTGCGATGAACATTGGCTTGCACGTGTCTCTTTCAATTCTGGTTTCCTCGGTGTGTATGCCCAGCAGTGGGATTGCTGGGCCATATGGCAGTTTTGTTTCCAGATTTTTAAGGAATCTCCATGCTGTTCTCCATAGCGGCTGTACTAGTTTGCATTTCCACCAACAGCGTAAGAGGGTTCCCTTTTCTCCGCACCCTCTCCAGCATTTATTGTTTGTAGACTTTTGCATTGCAGCCATTCTGACTGGCATGAAATGGTACCTCATCATGGTTTTGATTTGCATTTCTCTAATAATGAGTGATGTTGAGCATCTTTTCATGAGTTTGTTAGCCATCTGTATGTCTTTGGAGAAATGTCTATTTAGTTCTTTGGCCCATTTTTTGATTGGGTCATTTATTTTTCTGGAATTGAGCTGCAGGAGTTGCTTGTATATTTTTGAGATTAATTCTTTGTCAGTTGCTTCATTTGCTATTATTTTCTCCCATTCTGAAGGCTGTCTTTTCACCTTGCTTATATTTTCCTTTGTTGTGCAACAGCTTTTAATTTTATTAGATCCCATTTGTTTATTTTTGGTTTTATTTCCAATATTCTGGGAGGTGGGTCATAGAGGATCTTGCTGTGATTTATGTTGGAGGGTGTTTTGCCTATGTCTTCCTCTAGGCGTTTTATAGTTTCTGGCCTTATGTTTAGATCTTTAATCCATTTTGAGTTTATTTTTATGTATGGTGTTAGAAAGTGTTCTAGTTTCATTCTTAAAAGAAGTGGTTGACCAGTTTTCCCAGCACCACTTGTTAAAGAGATTATCTTTTCTCCATTGTATATTCTTGCCTCCTTTGTCGAAGATAAGGTGTCCATAGATGTGTGGATTTATCTCTGGGCTTTCTATTTTGTTCCATTGATCTATATTTCTGTCTTTGTGCCAATACCATACTGTCTTGATGACTGTGGCTTTGTAGTAGAGTCTGAAGTTAGGCAGGTTGATTCCTCCAGTTCCATTCTTCTTTCTCAAGATTGCTTTGGCTATTTGAGGTTTTTTGTATTTCCATACATCATGTGGCCATTTAAAATCTCTCTCTCATTTCCCTCCCTTTCCACCCCTACCTCTGTCCCCAGGAAACCTCTGATCTTATTTCTATCACTATGTATTAGTTGCATTAGAGTTTTATGTAAATAAAATTATAATAGTATGCATATATTTTGGTCTGCATCCTTACTTAGCTTCCTCCAAGTTGCAGCATATACCAATAGTTCATTCGATTTTATTGCTAAGCAATAGTCTGTAGTACATATACAAAACAGGTGGTTTATACGTTTACCTGTTGATAGACAGGGTTGTTTCCAGTTTTGGGCTATTACCAGTAAAGCTACTGAATAGGCATGCACAAGGCTTTGTATAGGCAAATGCTTTCATTTTTCTTGAGTGAGTACTTAGATGAAATGACTAGGTCATATAGCAGACATATGCTTAACATTTTAAGAAACTGCCAGACTGTTTTCCAAAACACTTAAACTATTTTACTTTCCCCTAGTATATGTGAACCCCAGTCCTTCAACATACTTAACAAGAACTGATGAAATTAATCATCTGTTTTTTTCTTCCCTCTTCCCCTAACTAGATTCTCTAGAAAGATGTTGAATAGATGTGGTGAAAGCAGACATCTTTGTCTTGTTTTTCATTTCTAAGAGGGAAAAACAATCAATTCCTTTGCTATTAAATATGATGTTAGCTCTATATCTTTTATAAATATACTTCATCAAGTTAGATAGTTCCCTTCTATTCCAAGTTTGCTGAGATTTTTTTCATTAGGAATAGATGTCAGAGTTTGATAATGCTGTTTATGTGTCTATTGAGAATATAATTTTTGGCTTATTAATATGGTAAATTACATTGATTTTTTTCAAATGTAAACCAAACTTGCTTTTCTGAAATAAACCTTATTTGGCCATTATGTATTACCCTTTTAATATTATACTGTTGGATTCATTTGGTAAAATTTTCATTGAAATCTGTACATCTGTATCATGGTGATTATTGTCTACTCTACTGGGTTTTGGTGACAGTGATGCTTGCTTAATACAATGAGTTAGAAAGGATTCCTTTATTTCCATTTTTCTGAACAAGTTGTATAGAATTGATATTGTTTATTCTTTAATTGGAGAAGGAAATGGCAACCCACTCCAGTATTCTTGCCTGGAGAATCCCATGGATGGAGGAGCTTGGTGGGCTATTGAGTTGATCAGGAAAGTTATCTACACTTAGTTTTCTTTGTTGGAAAGTTTTAAATTACAAACTCAAGTTCTTTAATAGATATGATTCTGTTATTTAGTGGGCTTTGGTTGTTTGTGTCTTTCAAAGACTTTACAATTTCATCCAAGTTCAAAAGTTCATTGTCACACATTTTTAATTGTCCTTTTATATTTTTAAAACTTGTAGTGATGCCTCCTCTATCATTTATAACATTGGTAAATCAAAAATCATGAATGGTAAATTGTGTCATATCTTTTTGTCCTCATCACTCTTGCTGTTATCAATTGTATCAATCGTATCAAGAACCAGACTTCTATTTTATTCCTTTTTTCCATTGTTTTTATGCAATGTATTGACTTCCATAGTGATATTTATTTACTTTCTTCTAATTTGAGTTTTATTGCTCTTTTTTTCCTAGCTTTGTTAAGGCCAAAGGCGAGGTCATTGCTTTGAGACTTTTCTTATTTTCTTTTATTAGTAATATAGCTATTAAAAAAGTCCCACAAGTTCTATTGTTTTTCCATCCCATAAAATTTTGTGTTTTTTTTAATGTTTATTTACTTCTGAATATTTCTAATTTTGCTTTTGATTTCTCCTTTAACTCATGGTTTTTTATAAGTATATTATTTAGTCTCCAAATACTTGGGGACTTTGCAGAGATTCTTGTTATTGATTTCTTTTCTTCCTTCTCTTTTTTAAAATTCATTTTTAAGTGGAGGATAATTGCTCTACCATATATTGTGTTGGCTTGGATTCTGCCACCCAACAATGTGAATCAGCCATAAGTATACATATGTCCCCCTCCTTCTTGAACCTCCCTCCCTCCCCCCACCTGATCCCATCATTCTGGGTCTTCACAGAACACCTCATTGAGTTTCCTATGTTATATAGCAACTTCTATTAGATATCTATTTTAAATATTGTAATGTATTTGTTTCAATGTTACTCTCTCAATTTGTCACACTCTCTCCTTCCCCCGCTGTGTCCAAAGTTGTTCTTTATGTCTGTGACTCTATTCTTGCTCTGTGCATAAGTTCATCAGTACCATTTTTCTAGATCCATATATATGCATTAATACACAGTATTTGTTTTTTCTTTCTGAATTACTTCACTTTGTATAACAGTCTCTGTGTTCATCCACCTCATTAGAACTGACTCAAATGCATTCCTTTTTATGGCTGAGTAACATCTGAAATCAGATTGATTATATTCTTTGCAGCCAAAGATGGAGAAGCTCTATACAGTCAACGAAAACAAGACCAGGAGCTGACTGTGGCTCAGATCATGAACTCCTTATTGCCAAATTCAGACTTAAATTAAAGAAAGTAGGGAAAACCGCTAGACCATTCAAGTATGACCTGAATCAAATCCCTTATGATTATACAGTGGAAGTGAGAAATAGATTTAAGGGCCTAGATCTGATAGATAGAGTGCCTGATGAACTATGGAATGAGGTTCGTGACATTGTACAGGAGTCAGGGATCAAGATCATCCCCATGGAAAAGAAATGTAAAAAAGCAAAATGGCTGTCTGCGGAGGCCTTACAAATAGCTGTGAAAAGAAGAGAAGCAAAAAGCAAAGGAAAAAAGAAAGATATAAGCATCTGAATGTAGAATTCCAAAAAATAGCAAGAAGAAATAAGAAAGCCTTCTTCAGTGATCAATGCAAAGAAATAGAGGAAAACAATAGAATGGGAAAGACTAGAGATCTCTTCAAGAAAATTAGAGATACCAAGGGAACATTGCATGCAAAGATGGGCTCGATAAAGGACAAAAATGGTATGGACCTAACAGAAGCAGAAGATATTAAGAAGAGGTGGCAAGAATACACAGAAGAACTGTACAAAAAATATCTTCATGACCCGGATGATCACGATGGTGTGATCACTCATCTAGAGCAATACATTTTGGAATGTGAAGTCAAGTGGGTCTTAGGAAGCATCACTACGAACAAAGCTAGTGGAGGTGATGGCATTCCAGTTGAGTTATTTCAAATCCTGAAAGATGATGTTGTGAAAGTGCTGCACTCAATATGCCAGCAAATTTGGAAAACTCAGCAGTGGCCACAGGACTGGAAAAGGTCAATTTTCATTGCAGTCCCAAAGAAAGGCAATGCCAAAGAATGCTCAAACTACTGCACAGTTGCACTCATCTCACATGCTAGTAAAGTAATGCTCAAAATTCTCCAAGCCAGGCTTCAGCAATACATGAACCGTGAACTTCCAGATGTACAAGCTGGTTTTAGAAAAGATAGAGGAACCAGAGATCAAATTGCCAACATCCTCTGGATCATTGAAAAAGCAAGAGAGCTCCAGAAAAACATCTATTTCTGCTTTATTGACTATGCCAAAGCCTTTGACTGTGTGGATCACAATAAATTGTGGAAAATTCTGAGAGAGATGGGAATACCAGACCACCTGACTTGCCTCTTGAGAAATCTGTATGCAGGTCAGGAAGCAACAGTTAGAACTGGACATGGAACAACAGACTGGTTCCAAATAGGAAAAGGAATACGTCAAGGCTGCATATTGTCACCCTGCTTATTTAACTTCTATGCAGAGTACATCATGAGAAATGCTGGGCTGGAAGAAGCACAGACTGGAATCAAGATTGCTGGGAGAAATATCAATAACCTCAGATATGCAGATGACACCACCCTTATGGCAGAAAGTGAAGAGGAGCTAAAAAGCCTCTGGATAAAAGTGGAAGAGGAGAGTGAAAATGTTGGCTTATAGCTCAACATTCAGAAAACGAAGATCATGGCATCCAGTCCCATCACTTCATGGGAAATAGATGGAGAAACCGTAGAAACAGTGTCAGACTTTATTTTGGGGGGCTCCAAAATCACTGCAGGTGGTGACTGCAGCCATGAAATTCAAAGACGCTTACTCCTTGGAAGGAAAGTTATGACCAACGTAGATAGCATATTCAAAAGCACAGACATTACTTTGCTGACTAAGGTCCATCTAGTCAAGGCTATGGTTTTTCCAGTGGTCATGTATGGATGTGAGAGTTGGACTGTGAAGAAGGCTGAGCACTGAAGAATTGATGCTTTTGAACTGTGGTGTTGGAGAAGACTCTTGAGAGTCCCTTGGACTGCAAGGAGATCTAACCTGTCCATTCTGAAGGAGATTAGCCCTGGGATTTCTTTGGAAGGAATGATGCTAAAGCTGAAAGTCGAATACTTTGGCCACCTCATGCGAACAGTTCACTCATTGGAAAAGACCCTGATGCTGGGAGGGATTGGGGGCAGGAGAAGAAGGGGACGACAGAGGATGAGATGGATGGATGGCATCACTGACTCGATGGAGGTGAATCTGAGTGAACTCCGGGAGTTGGTGATGGACAGGGAGGCCTGGCGTGTTGCGATTCATGGGGTCGCAAAGGGTCAGACATGACTGAGCGACTGAACTAAACTGAATATTTCTTGTGCATATGTACCACATTTTTTTTTATCCATTCATCTTTCAGTGGACATCTAGTTTGGTTCCATGTCCGAGCTGTTGTAAATAGTGCTGCAATCAACACTGGATTACATGTGTCTTTTTAAAGTGTGGTTTTCTCAGGATATATGCCCAGTAGTGGAATTGATTGGTTATATGGTAGTTTTATTCCGAGTTTTTAAAGGAATCTCCATTTTGTTCTTCCTAGTGGCTGTATCAACTTACATTGCCAGCAACAGTACAAGAGTGTTCCCGTTTCTTCACACTCTCTCTTGCATTTATTGTTTGTAGATTTTTTTGATGATGGAAACTCTGACCAGTGTGAGGTGACATCTCATTGCAGTATTGATTTGCATATCTGTAGTAATGAGAGATGTTGAGCATCTTTTAATGTGTTTGTTGGCCATCTGTATGCCTTTGGAGAAATGTCTGTTTTGGTCCTCTGCACACTTTTTAATTGGGTTGTTTGTTCTTTCGGTATGGAGCTGCGTGAGCAGCTTTTGGAGATTTTGGAGATTAATTCCTTTTCAGCTGTTTCATTTGCAATTATTTTCTCCCATTCCGAGGGTTGTCTTTTTATCTTATTTGTAGTTTCCTTTGCTGTGCTAAAGTTTAATTAGGTCCCATTTGTTTATTTTTGTTTTTATTTCCATTACTTTAGGAGGTGGGTCAATAAGTACATTGCTGTCATTTATGTCAAAGAATGTTTTGCCTATAGTTTCCTCTATGAGTTTTACAGCTTCTGGCCTTTAATCCATTCTGAGATTATCTATTTATTTAAATACATATTTCTTTTTATTTATGTATTTGGCCTTTCTGGGTCTTAGTTGCAGCACACTGGCTCTTTAATCTTCATTGCAGCGTGCCGAATCTTCTAGTGGTGGCGTGCAGCATCTTTAGGTGTGGTATGCAAACTCCTAGTTTCAGGATGTGTGATCTAGTTCCCTGACAAGCATTGAACCAGAGTACCCTGTGTTGGGAGCATGGAGTCTTAGCCACTGAACCACCTGTAAAGTCTCTGAGTTTATTTTTGTGTACAGTGTTAGGAAGTGTTCTAATTTCATTCTTTTACAGGTAGCTGTCCAATTTTCCCAGCACCATTTACTGAAAAGGCTGTCTTTTCTCTGTTGTATATTCTTGCCTCCTTTGTCAAACATAAGGTGCCCATAGGGGTGTAGGTTTATCTCTGGGCTTTCTGTCTTGTTCCATTGATCTATATTTCTGTTTTTGTTCCAATACCACACTGTCTTGATGACTGTAGCTTTGTAGTATACTCTGGTCAGAAAGGTTGATTCCTCCAGCTCCATTCTTCTTTCTCAAAATGGCTTTGAAACATGTATAATATCATATATGAAACGAGTTGCCAGTCCAGGTTCAATGCATGATACTGGATGCTTGGGGCTGGTACACTGAGACAACCCAGAGGGATGGTATGGGGAGGGAGGAGGGAGGAGGGTTCAGGATGGGGAACACGTGTATACCTGTGGTGGATCCATGTTGATGTATGGCAAAACCAATACAATATTGTAAAATAATTAACCTCCAATTAAAATAAATAAATTTATATTTAAAAAAAAAGATTGCTTTGACTATTCAAGGTGTTTTGTGTTTCCATACAAATTGTGAAATTGCTTGTCCTAGTTCTATGAAAAATGCTGCTGGCAATTTGATAGGCATTGCACTGAATGTGTAGATTGCCTTTACATAGTATAGTTATTTTCACAATATTGATTCTTCCATGTATCTCTCCATCTGTTTGTGTCTTCTTTGATTTATTTCATCAGTTTCTCATAGTTTTCTGTATATATGTTTTTTATCTCCTTAGGTAGGTTTATCCCTTGGTATTGTATTTTTCTTGTTGCAATGATGAATGGAATTGTTTCCTTGATTTCTCTTTCTGATTTTTCATTGTTAGTATATAAGAATGCAAGGGATTTCTGTATGTTAATTTTTTGTATCCTGCAACTTTACTAAATTCACTGATTAGTAATTTTCTGGTAGCACTTCTAGGGTTTTCTATGTATAACATCATGTCATCTGCAAATAGTGAGCATTTATATCTTTTTTTCCAATCTGGATTCCTTTTATTTCTTTTTCTTCCCTAATTGCTGTGGGCACGACTTCCAAAACTATATTGAATAATAGTTGTGATAGTGGGCATCCTTGTCTTTTTATTTATTTTTCAGTTTTTCACCACTGAAAATAAAGTTTGCTGTGAGTTTGCCATATTTGACATTTATTCTGTTGAGATAGGTTCCTTTATGCCCATTTTCTGGAGAGTTTTTATCATAAATGGGTGTTGGATTTTGTCATAAACTTTGCAGTTAGCTTTTCTTTTATTATATCTGAGATCAGCTTCAAAGGTAAGGTGCATACAGTAGCCTTGAAGGAGACATACCTTTAAACAATAGGAAATCTAATAAAAGCTTCCTTAAGACACTTTTTTTCCCCTTCATTGTGGTTGTTGGGAGGATTTCCATACCTGCATTGCAGACAGATTCTTCATCATCTGAACCACCAGGGAAGCCCAAAAAGAGAACCTTCTCCACATAAATGACACTACCTTAGTGAATCATTCAGAATTTACTTGTTAAAACCAGTGTAGGTAATAATACCAGCGAACTTATTACAGAATTTACTAAACAGAAACAAACTCACAGACATAGAATATAAACATATGGTTACCAGAGGGGAAAGCGTGTGAGGGAGAGATGAATTAGGAATTTGGGATACAAACTACTGTATTTAAAACAGATAAACAATAAGGTCCCAGTGCACAGGGAATTGTATTCAGTATTTCGTAATGAAGTATAATAGGAAAGAATCTGAAAAAAAATCTGTTATGCTTTGCTGTATACCAGAAGCTAACACAACTTTGTAAACCAACTATATTTCTATTAAAAAACAAAATGAAAAATAAAACCAGTGTAGGAACTCTTGGTGGAAGTCATTCTGTCCTGGCTTCCTTTACCACAGTGGCATGCTTCTGAGAGGAAGGCTCAGTTTTGATGTAGAAAGTGGGAAACTTCCTGAATTTTTGTCAATTCTTCCTGAATTCTGGTCAATAACTAAGATTGGCTATCTTGTGTTCTCCACCTCAGCATCAGTTGTCTATTGCCTTTAGTACATTGATGCCAGTATGTAAATATGTATTCATTTGCTTAGTTTACTAATGACCATCTTCCCTACTAAACTATTACTTTTGTGAAACCAAAGGACCATATCTGATTCATGTACAATTTACTATCCTGCCCTGAACCCAAAGTCTGCCCTGTTCCCAAAGTCTGCCCTGTTAAGACCTTGATAAATATTTATTGTTGAATCTATTTCTGAGAAAGTAGATTCTTCCAGGCACAAAGTAAAGCCCAGTAAAATAGAACCAAAGGGCTTTATTTACAGCCAGTACCAATATTATTAGTGAGTATGAGGTAAAAGACGATGTTTCTTCCAGATATTTCTACTGTTCTAATGTTGTAAATAAGCAAAGCCGGTAATCTGTGTCTCTATGCAAGCAAAGATTTTTTTTTATTATTATTCTTAAATAGGAGCATTACAAAGCTTTGAGCTGACTGAAAGAAAGTGTGTTTAGACAGAGGTCTTATTATACAGGTGTTGAGTTTTGATTGAGGAGGGATGATGTAGGGGGAAGAGCTCATGAGAGAAGGTACTAACAGATCAACTCCAGATTAAAGGAACTCTGCAGCCTTCAGAAACCTGGTGTGTAGGAGAGGGAAGTGTGAGGATATATATTTTCCAAGAGTGATTAGCAGATCTGTTGGCAGAATCTGACCTACAGGAAGACCCCCTGAGTTTATTGTATCAACAAGATCTGTCAGCAGTAAGTATGCTACTATTAGTGAGGAAGGAGGTAGACCAAAATGTCAAGAATATCTTGGGCCCTGGGGTTCTCAGTTATTTTTTTCCTACTTTTTACTCTTATGTTTATCTCATTTCTTCTACAGAGAATGCCAGAACAATTTATAGTCAGTTTTTTAAATGTGTAACTTTTGCCATTTACATTTGGTGCAAATTGTTTGTCTTACAATCTCAAGGAATGCAAATGAAAGTCTACCATAAAAAGCACATACTCTAGGTATTACTGAATTATCAAGTATTTGACAGCCTTAAGCCTTCAAATTATTTTATTGGTGTTAAAGTACATAAGCTGTTTAAGAATATTTTTCTTCAAATACTTTCAGAAAAATATTTAATTTTCTGTGCAGCTTTAATTTTTGCCTAAATGTTTTCTGGCTTGTTAACATGCAACCTGATCTCTATACCTTCTCTTTGACCTAATTTATAGATTTTTTTTTTAATGACCTCATTTGACTCTGGAGAAAATCCTTGCATGTCAATTTTTAATGTAGATGAATCCTGCCCTAAAGTCTAATAATCACTTTGAAAGCTGTTTATAAAATTGTACTATTAATTTTGACATTTATATTCACTGCAGAATGCCTATGTTTTATTAGCTAGTGTTGCAGGATGTAAATAAATGTTTCATTATATGTTTGGGATGTTTAACTAAAGTTTAATAGGCTTTATTTTGGCACAATTTAATATTCCAATAATTCCTTTATCTACACAATATTTGAGTTATAAGTGAGACAATTTCCAATGGTGTGTGTGTTTGTGCTCAGTGGTGTCTGACTCTCTGTAACCCCATGGACTGTAACACACCAGGCTCCTCTGTCAATGGAATTTTCCAGGCTAGAATACTGAAGTGGATTGCCATTTCCTTCTCCAGAGGATCTTCCCCACCCAGTGATCAAACTCGCCTCTCTTGTGTCTCTGGCATTCAAGGTGGGTTTTGTTTTTTTTTTTTTTTTTTTACCAGCTGAGTCACCAGAGAAGCCCCAGTTTCTAATGATATACTTCTATATTGCTTCCCAGGCAGCACTAGTGGTAAAGAACCAGCCTGCCAGTGCAGGAAACATAAGAGATGTGGGTTCAGTCTCTGGGTTGGGAAGATCCCCTGGAGGTGAAAATGGCAACCCACTCTAGTATTCTTGCCTAGAGAATCTCATGGACAGAGGAGCCCGGAGGGCTATAGTCCATGGGGTCGCAGAGAGTCAAACACGACTGAAGCTACTTAGCATGCACATACTGCAGAGTATATGCTTTAACACTGCCATATTAAAAAACTAAAAAAAATCCAACTAGTTGGTATAAACTTTTATATTGCTGGGCTTCCCTGATAGCTCGGTTGGTAAAGAATCTGCCTGCAATGCAGGAGACCTGGGTTCGATCCCTGGGCTGGGAAGATCCCCTGGAGAAGGGAAGGGCTATTCACTCCAGTATTCTGGCCTGGAGAATACAGAGTCCACGGGGTCACAAAGAGTCAGGACATGACTGAGGGATTTTCACTTCCACTTTTCACTTTTGTATTGCTAATATAATTTCTATCATATTCTTATTGGAAAATTCATTAATCTGTTATAGTTATAATTTCATCCTTTTTCTTCTCTGATTACAATCACTCCTAAGATCTTTAACATATCACAGTAAGTCATAGAGTATTCTAGACTAGTGGGGCTTCCCTGATAGCTCAGTTGGTAAGTAATTAGCCTCCAATTAAAATAAATAAATTTATATTAAAAAAAAAAGAATTGCCTGCAATGCAACAGACCCTGGTTCAATTCCTGGGTCAGGAAGATTTGCTGGAGAAGGGATAAGCTACCCACTCCCATATTCTTGGGCATCCCTTGTGGCTTCCAGCTGGTAAAGAATCCTCCTGCAGTGCAGGAGACCTAGGTTTGATCCCAAGGTTGAGAAGATCCCCTGGAGAAAGGAAAGGCTACCTATTTCAGTATTCTGGCCTAGAGAATTCCATGGACTGTCTAGGCTGTGGGGTCACAAAGAGTCAGACATGACTGAGCAACTTTCACTTCCCAGTATGGAAACCACTAATCACCTGTGATTGATGAGAACTTGAAATTTGGCTGCTCCCAATTGAGACGTGCTTTAAGTATAAAGTATACAATAGATTTCAAAGTTTAGTATGAAAACATAAATGAAAATATCTCATTGGCAACTGTTGAAATAATATTATGATTCAGTTCAGTTCAGTCACTCAGTCATGTCCGTCTCTTTGAGACCCCATGAATCGCAGCACACCAGGCGTCCCTGTCCATCACCAACTCCCGGAGTTCACTCAGACTCATGTCCATCAAGTCAGTGATGCCATCCAGCCATCTCATCCTCAGTCATCCCCTTCTTCTCCTGCCCCTAATCCCACCCAGCATCAGAGTCTTTTCCAATGAGTCAACTCTTCCCATCAGGTGGCCAAAGTACTGGAGTTTCAGCTTCAGCATCAGTCCTTCCAAAGAAATCCCAGGGCTGATCTCCTTCAGAATGGACTGGCTGGATCTCCTTGCAGTCCAAGGGACTCTCAAGAGTCTTCTCCAACACCACAGTTCAAAAGCATCAATTCTTTGGCGCTCAGCCTTCTTCACAGTCCAACTCTCACATCCATACATGACCACAGGAAAAACCATAGCCTTGACTAGATGGACCTTAGTCGGCAAAGTAACGTCTTTGCTTTTTAATATTCTATCTAGGTTGGTCATAACTTTTCTTCCAAGGAGTAAGCATCTTTTAATTTCATGGCTGCAACCAACATCTGCAGTGATTTTGGAGCCCAGACAAATAAAGTCAGCCACTGTTTCCACTGTTTCCTCATCTATTTCCCACGAAGTGATGGGACCAGATGCCATGATCTTCGTTTTCTGAATGTTGAGCTTTAAGCCAACTTTTTCACTCTCCTCTTTCACTTTCATCAAGAGGCTCTTTAGTATAAAATGCATTATTAAAACTTTGCCTATTTCCTTTACCTTTTTAATGCAGTTATTGTGTATGTATTCTTAGTCGTTTGGTCGTGTCTGGCTCTTTGTGACCCCGTGGACTGTAGCCCACCAGACTCCTCTGTCCACAGGATTACCCAGGCAAAAATACTGGAGTTGGTTGCCATTTCCTCCTCCAGGGGATCTTCCCTACCCACGTATCAAACCTGTCTCTTGTGTCTCCTGCATTGGCAGGCAGATTCTTTACTGCTCTGCCACCTGGGAAGCCAAATGCAGCTGCTGCTACTGCTGCTGCTAAGTCGCGTCAGTCGTGTCCGACTCTGTGCGACCCCATAGACGGCAGCCCAACGGGCTTCTCTGTCCCTGGGTTTCTCCAGGCAAGAATACTGGAGTGGGTTGCCATTTCCTTCTCCAATGCATGAAAGTGAAAAGTGAAAGTGAAGTCACTCAGTCATGTCCAACTCTTAGCGACCCCATGGACTGTAGCCTACCAGGCTCCTCCATCCATGGGATTTTCCAGGAAAGAGTACTGGAGTGGGTTGCCGTTGCCTTCTCCGAATTAAAATTGGATTTGTGACTCACATTTGTGCTGAATATTGCCTTTCTCTTGGGCAGTGCTACTTTAGTGCTTGCTTCTTCACCAAGGACACATGTTCTACCAAAAATATTTTGGTGAATGAGGCCCCAGTTTTTGTAAACAACATTGAGATTTGGCTAGTAGTATTCACCCAAGCTGCCATAATATCAGTGTCCACTGGACCTCTAACCATCATGTTGATTGTCTGGGCAAGGAGCAGTGGAAAAGGGGAAGGATAAATAGGACTCATGCCAGACTTCTGACTTTTTAATGAGCCTTCCTTTTCCCACAAAAACATTAACTATACATGGCTAAAATAATGAGTAGGAAATGTGATCTTTTCAATAATATTCATACCAAACAAAGTAAGGGTTCTGATGCTATCAAAGTCAATGGCAAGTCAATAACAGCAGTATCATACATGTTATCCATAAATCCCAACTTTCATTTTCTTTTGATTATTGGGCAGGGTTATCAAACATCCTGATTTGAAGGGAAAAACCCACAAATACAGAAATTTTGTGCAAATTTTCCTTATTTTTTTTTTATGTTGGCACCTAATTCAATTTAAAATTTTTTTTTATTTTGAAGTAATTTTAGGCCATGGAGTAATTGCAGAAAGAGTACAAAGAGTTTCTGTACACTATTCATCCCTAATGTTAACATTTTATCTAACGATAAGACAGTTGCCAAACACAGGATTTAAAAATGGTTTAAGGAGGTGTGCCTGTGGATACAAAATTAGGTACAAGACTGTAAACCAGGAGCTGGCAAGCTTTTTCTGTTAAAGACTAGAGAGCAACTCTATTAGGTATCTGCCAGTACTGTGTAGCTCTGTCCTTGTAGCACAAAAAAATAGTCATAGACCATATGTGGAAAATGAGAGTGTGTCCAAACTTTATTTCAGAAACAAGTGGCAGACCAGATTAGGTCCATGGGTTGTGCCATGTGCCAACACCTGCCATAAACTAAGGTACAGACCCTATTTGATTTCATCAGTTTTCTCATTAATGTTTTTCTTTGTTCAATACAAGCTCCCACATCATATTTAATTGTCTCTGCAATCTCCTCCAATCGAACAGTTACTCATTCTTTTCTTCTCTTTCATGAACCTGACGCTTTAGAAGTATGCTAGTCAGTCATTTGGTAGAAAGGCTCTTAATTGTCTCATGGCTTCTTGTGATTAAACTGAGGTCATGTGTGATTACAGATATGAGTATGGGCATGGGTTACTATATATACATATGTTTCTTGACTCTGTCCACTGAGAAAGCCTAAGATCAGTGATCCTCAAATAGCAAAAAGCATACACAGCACCCAGATCCTTGATTTTTAAACAAAAAGCCATTTTCCAATAAAAGGATTCTGAGTTCTTTGGAGAAGTAGTTGGTTCCATGGCTGGGGTGGGGAAAATATGAGAATTGCCTGGAATGTGTGTGTTTCTTGAAAAAGAATAGGAGCATGTCGAAAGGACATATGAACCAGGAGGAGTTCCAAAGGGCCCAAACTGGGACTTTGTGAGCAACCTGAAATATAATTAAAGTTTTGGATTATAACTTGTGAAATAAAATAAGTACTCCTGACTCCTTGGCGATATAAATAACTACAGAAATAAATGGGGTGATGGGGTACTCTCTTTTAGGAAAGAGTTCTAATTAATAAATATCATGGATTACTGTCCAGTGGAAGAATGAAAGAGAAAATTACCATTAGGCAGATACCACAGTGATAACTGTTGCAGGTACAATCCTCTGATAGATACAAAGACTAAAGTTGGTGGAGGATAGGATATTTGCATAATCTGAAGGTTTAACTCCTAAGATACTTATGAATGACAAAGGAGCAGGGAATAGTTATATTTCACTAAGTGGCAGATATACCTTAACCGAATGATCAAGGTTAACATCACCAGTAATAAGACATAATATTAGGTACCCCTATTTCAAATATTTTAAACATCACCTTGGTTAAATAGTGAGATTTTGCACTTACATCTCAGTTTGCAGTGTCTAACATGGAGTGTACCCCTGACAATACTTGATTTGCCAAAGCTTAAAAAAAATGTTTTAAATAAATTGAATTTTCTTGCCTCTTAAGAAAGCACTGTATTTCCTTCTTAACTCAAAAAAGTTGAAGTATGGCTAGTTACTGTAGGCTAAATGAAGTGTTCACGGGTTTGATATTCACTGGATTCAAATCCTAGAATTGGTAAGAATTTCTAGAAAGAAGACAAAAGCCATATATCTTCAGTAACTACACTAGATGGTTAAATCTTTGAATCAGTTATTCAGAATTCACAACTTATACTTTTTGTGTTCTATTGAATTAATTAAACACCTTCCAGGGCATATTTCTTTAGTTTCTATTGATAGCACATATAGCTGATTGTGCTGCTTTGGGCACTGACACTTTACTTGATAAAAATCCATCTGCCTTGTTTCTTGCAACCGTATAATCAAAGTTCTATTTATATTTCTTTACTTAGTTTAATTCTTGTGCCCCATTTTGTCATGCATTTGGTTAATATTGCTTTCACTTCGAATCACTTACCCTCATTGGAAACTTCAGTTTATTGAAACAAATCACCCCATTGAAGGTGAATACCAGTAGTGAAATTGCAGTGTAGCCATCACAAAGGGAGATGGTTGCTGTGGCAGCTGCATTTTCACTCTGACATTTCTACTTTGATTGAACTGCCATTGTGCTTCATGTATACATTTTAGTTGATTTTTTAAATGTAAACTTCTGAGCAGTCGTATCAGGGAAAAGTAGCCAATGGCACAGCATACACGATTCATAAACCTAAAGATCCATGACTTAAAGACATGTGCTTGTGAACACAAAATTAGGTAGGCATGTGAATATTTAGAATGAGGTAATAATTCATAACAAATTATGAAGTTAATAAGCTAACAATGCAAACATCACAAAATCAGAAGAGCAGTATATTTTTATTAATAGAATGCCATACCACCTCTCTAAAATTTTGGCCACTGTATATGTTGGCACAAAATGCTTTATCTCTTTACCTTTAAATATAAAAATTATTTTGAAACATCCTTCTGCAGAGAAAATAGAATCATAATACAGCTTTCTCTTTAAGATGTCTGAATGAAATTTATTTTTTACTGACATCTAGAAAAGCTTATTTGGGCATCACATATTGTTATCAGTAGTGGTATGTAAACTTTTTTAAAATTATCAAATTTTGAAACACCTCTACCATATTTCTTGAATGCATGAGCCATAAAGTTTCACAACAATTGAAATTTGCTTGTACAATGACAAATCTTAATACTCTTTAAATTGATGAACCACATCACCAGTGACTTGTCATTGTTTGTTTTATGATGAATTTTATCTTCATAATCCTTTTATCAAATTGAAAAATGGAAATATTCCCAAGTGTTCATATGATTCACCCTTTTTTATTAATTGAATTATCAAATAAGAACCAGTTTGTTACTTCTATTCACCATTTTCCTCCTAATGAATGCTTTGGATGTGGTCTGAAAATTATTTTAGTACAAAGACTTCTGCAACATAAGAATAATTTCTATTGATGTAATCAAATGTTCATTTCATATTTAATTTTTAAGGTATTTCTTCCATTCTTGAATAAAGATATAAAAAGTACCTTTCTTATATGATCAAAGCCAAGAGGTTTAGTTTCTCACTTGTTTTAATGATACCTTCAAAACAGCTTTCCATGTGCTATTAAATGATATGTTCAAACTACATCAACTTACAAAAGTTCTGTGAATCTTTGAAAATACATTTCTGCATACTTCTTGTGCTGTTGTGCCCATGTGACAAGGCTTAAGGAGCTTTACAAAAGGCAGCATTCCCCCTTTCACATATACCCAGAGCTGCAGGGCACCCTTACATTGCAATATGCTTTCAGGCCCTGCATCTTTATGCTGTGATGCTGGGTTAGTCAGTATGTGGAGGTGTTGGAGATTTCCTGGATGGCATTGCTGTGCTTGGAATAATAAGCAAAAGCTGAACTGTAATGGAAATTGACTGCAAAACACATAAATATATCCCACCGTTAACTAACCAAATTAATCTCCAACTCAAATACATTCTCAGCTAGAGCCCCCAAATAACTACAGCCACCCCAACTCCATGCAACCTATAGTGAAGTGTAATGTAGGAAGTTTAATTACAAAGAGACAGTTCTCTTAACCAGTTCTGTTAAAAGATCTTACCTTTGCATAATCTTCAAAAATATATGACCATGTGAACATATTGCTAGGGTCCTTCCCAGGCCAAGGCCTTGATGTCCATGAACAAATGAATGACTTTGAGCTTTTAGCTTTATTGGCTTCATGGTACATTTATCTCTGTTCTTTATCCTGCAGGAAGTATCAGAAGCAAAAACCATGAAGACATTGATGATGAACTAGTAGCTGAGTGAGTGCTGGTAATTCAAAGAAATCCAGAAATGCCCTGAAATCTTATACTTGAGACAAGTTTCTCAAAATATGATAATACTCTGTAAAAATAGAATTCCCTGACACCAAAAGCTTCAATAAGCTTTTTTAAACTATAAAGATAATTTTTTCCACACTGAAATAGTCCAAGAGGAAGCCTGGGTTTTGTGGTTCATTCCTTTATTGATGCTTCAGTTTCTTTATGAATTTCTTACTACCAGGACCATACTGTTTGTCGCCAGTGTTGCTCTTCTGCTTCAGCTAGGTTGGACCTGTTTTCTTGGTAATGACAGACATGAAAAATCAAAAAAGCACAAGCACTTGAAAATATAGGGAAACTGCTGTGTCTCTTTAGTGTTCTATGAACAGTCATGACCTCTCTAAATCAAGCCACATAACCAAACCTAGAATCAGAGAGGGATTGACCTAAGAAGTTACTTGGTGAAAAGTGTGGGTACAGTGAAAACTGAGGAATTTGGACAATTCTTTTTAATCAGTTTATCCCAGTGTCCAAAACTGAACCCCTGATTTTCTTGACCAACATACTTGCTATTATCTGAGTGTCGATTATCTTCTACAAAATGGCTATGTTGACATTATAACCTCCGAAGATGATGGTGTTAGTGGGTGGGGTTTTGAGGTAGTGATTAGGTCTATATGGATGGAAGCCTCAAGAATGGAGTTAGTGTACTTATGAGAGATCCCACTGAGCTCCCTAGCCCCTCCCACCACATGAGGATACAGCCTGGAGGAGAGCCTTCACCAGTTACGCTGCTGCCCTCCTGTTCTCAGACTTTGAGCCTCCAGAACTGTGAGAAGTAAATTTCTGTTGCTTATAAGCTGCCCAGTCTGTGACAGACATGAAATTTGTTATTGCAACCCAAAGGGACAAAGGCACCATGTAAATATGCTCCTCTCCAGCTGTTCCCCAGGTAGACTGCTGTCCACCCTGCTTGACTGCTACCCACCCTGCTTCTCTTGCACCATAACCAACCCATCAAATAGTCATCAATACTTTGAAAGTATATCTAGAGTCAGACCCCTCCTCACTGCCCACACCATGCCACCCTAAGTGCAAGCCGCTATCATCCTTTACCTGGGCTACCTAACCAGCCCCTTAACTAATATTCTGCTTTCCTATAATGTTTCCCCAAACCTAGGAATAGTTCTAAAATGTAAATCAAAATGCCACCTTCTACTTGAAGCTCTCCAGTGGCTTCCCCATCAAATTTATAATAAAACCCCAAATCTTTACCATACCCTGGTAGGCCATCCGCAGTCTGATCACTAGCTGCCTGCTCTGTCTTATATTTATACCGTTCTTTTCTGTGGACTCCATTATGGTCGCAGGACCTTCACCGCTCTATAAACAGTCATGACCTCAGGACATTTGCAGATGCTATCTTCATAGCCTGGAATACTGGTGGCCCTACTGTCTGTAATGCTCATTTTCTTCATTCAAGTTTCTCCTCAAATGCTATCTCTTAGGAGTCTTTCTTGATCTCTTTTCCCAGTAGCTTTCTTTCACTCTCATGCTTGCCCAATTTTATTTTTCTTCATGGCATATGTTTCTCCTGGATATTACAGGCATACCTCAGGGATATTGTGTGTTCAGTTCTAGACACAGCAGTAAAAAAAAAAAAAAAAAAAAAAAAAAGTCACAATGAAGAAAGTCACAGGAAATTTTTGGGTTCCCAGCGCATGTAAAAGTTAGGTTTATACTATACTGAGTCTATTAAGGGTGCAATAGCAAAGATTCAAATGTAAGGTCAGAAACTATAAACCTCTTAGAGGAAAACATAAACAGAATACTCTTTGACCTACATCATAACAAGATCCTCTCTGACCCACCTACTAGAGTAGTGGAAATAAAAGTAAACAAATGAGACCTAATTAAACAAAGTTTTTGCACAACAAAGGAAACAATAACTAAGATTAAAAGACAACCCTCAAAATGAGAGAAAATAATTGCAAATGAAACAACTGACAAAGAAGTAATGTCCAAAATAGGCAAGTAGCTCATGCAGCTCAAAATAAGGAAGGAAAACAACCCAATCAAAAAATAGGTGGAACATCTAAATAGATATTTCTCCAAAGAAGACAGATGGCCAACAAAGACATGAAACGATGTTCAACATCACTCATTATTAGAGAAATGGAAATCAAAACTACCACAAGGTATCACCTCACACTGGTCAGAAAGACAATCATTAAAAAATCTACAAACAATAAACGCTGGAGAGGATGTGGAGAAATGGGAACCATGTTATACTGTTGGTGGGAATGTAAATTGATACAGTCATTATGGAGAACTGTATGGAGATTCCTTAAAAAACTCGGAATAAAACTACCATATGACTCAACAATCCCACTACTGGGCATATACCCTGGGAAAACCATAACTGAAAAAGACACATGTACCCTAGTGTTCTTTGCATCACATTTTACAATAGCTAGGATATGGAAGCAACCTAAATGTCCATTGACAGATAAATGGATACAGAAATTTTGGTACATCTATAAATAGAATATTCAGTTCAGTTCAGTTGCTCATTTGTGTCCAACTGTTTGTGACCCCATGGACTACAGCACGCCAGGCCTCCCTGTCCATAACCAACTCTTGGAGTCTACTCAGACTCATGTCCATTGAGTTGGTGATGCCATCCAACCATCTCATCCTCTGTTATCCACTTCTCTTCCTGCCCGCAATCTTTCCCAGAATCAGGGTCTTCTCAAATGAGTCAGCTCTTCGCATCAAGGGGCCAAAGTATTGGAGTTTCAGCTTCAGCATCAGTCCTTCTAATGAATATTCAGGACTGATTTCCTTTAGGATGGACTGGTTGGATCTCCTTGCAGTCCAAGGGACTCTTAAGAGTCTTCTCAAACACCACAGCTTAAAAGCATCAATTCTTCGGTGCTCAGGTTTCTTTATAGTCCAACTCTCACATCCATACATGACCACTGGAAAAACCATAGCCTTGACTAGATGGACCTTTGTTGGCAAAGTAATGTCTCTGCTTTTGAATATGCTGTCTAGGTTGGTCATAACTTTTCTTCCAAGGAGTAAGTGTCTTTTAATTTTATGGCTGCAATCACCATCTGCAATGATTTTGGAGCCCCCCAAAATAAAGTCAGCCACTGTGTCTACTGTTTCTCCATCTATTTGCCCTGAAGCGATGGGGCCAGATGCCATGATCTTTGTTTTCTGAATGTTGAGCTTTAAGCCAACTTTTTCACTCTCCTCTTTTACTTTCATCTTTAGTTCTTCACTTTCTGCCCATAAGGGTGGTGTCATCTACATATCTGAGGTTATTGATATTTCTCCCAGCAATCTTGATTCCACTTGTGCTTCATCCACATAATGGAATATTACTCAGCTGTAGAAAAGGAAAAGAAAAAGAATGCATTTTAATCAGTCCTAATGAAGTGGATGAACCTAGAGCCTATTGTACAGAGTGAAGTAAGTCAGAAAGAAAAAGACAAATATTGTATATTAACACATGTGTACAAAATCTAGAAAGATGGTATTATGAACCTATTTGCACCAGTGAAGATGCAGACATAGAGAACAGACTTGTGGACACAGTGGGGGAAGGAGAGGGTGGGATGAATTGAGAAAATAGCGTGGGAACATATACATTCCCATAGGTAAAATAGATAGTCAGTGGAAATTTTCTATGTGACATTGGGAGCTCAACCCATGTTTTTTGTACAACCTTGGGGGGGTGGGATGGTATGGGAGGTGGGAGGGAGGTCCAGGAGGGAGAGGACATTTGTGTACCTGTGGCTGATTCATGCTGATGCATGGCAGAAACTAAGACAATATTGTAAAGCAATTTTCCTCTGATAAAGAGCATTTTTTTTTCAATATAGGGTCAATGACTTGCCAATATATGTGTGTGTGTGTGTGTGTGTGTGTGTATATATGTATATATATATATATATATATATATATGCCTTAATACCTTAATACTTTATTGCTTAAAAATGCTAACCGTCATATGACAATTCAGGGTTTCACAAACCTTCAATTAGTAAAAAAAGAAAAACAGCAAAACAACACAGTATCTCTGGTACATAATAAACTAAAGCACATAGGATGAGGTTTGCCTGTAGAATGTGTACTTATTAAATGAAAACAATAACCTAAGGGAAGTGGGCTAAAGCTCTAGGAGCACTGCAGCTAGCATGAAAAAAGTCCCTGAATAATTCATGGTGTGTGGAAGGACTGACAGCACAGAAATATCTTACTATTGAAAAAGTGGTGCTTACCACTGCTGGTCTTCTTTGAGAGGAAGGGAGTATGCCGTGGAACATGTGGGATTCTAGTTCCTTGACCAGGGATTAAAACCTGTATCCTTTCATTGGAGGTGTGGAGTCTTAACCATTAGACCATCAGGAAATTCTCCACTCTCATCGTTTAGAATATAAAGTTTGTTGTTTCTAGTCATTCTTCACTTTCTGAAATGTATCTCCAAGAGTATATTATAAATATAAGACAAATATGCCTTGTTTAATACAAGTTTAGTGCTCATCGGCCACACCCTTGCTTCTTCCTCACTTTAACCTCAGGCCGTAGGAGGTGTTCTGGTATCCCAGGACGATTTGGAAAACTCTTGATTACACCCAAACCAAAGCAGAAGAGCTCAAGTCAGTGTGGAAAGCTGTATATCAGTGACTTATTCCTTTAGCTGTGCCATGGACTTCTTTGGTAATCTCAGGAAGACTAAGAACTAGTTTTTAACATGGTGTTTATTTAGTGAGGTGACATTCACAAGACATAAAGTTAACCATTTTAAAGTGAACAACTTACTGGTATTTAGTACATTCATAAAATTGTGCAACCACCATCCCTATCTAGTTTCAAGACATGTCCATCAGCCCCAAATGAAATCCTGTTCACCTTCAATTCAGTTCAGTCGCTCAGTCGTGTCCGACTATTTGAGACCCCATGAACCGCAGCATGCCAGGACTCCCTGTCCATTCCAACTCCCGGAGTCCACCCAAACCCATGCCCATTGAGTCGGTGATGCCATCCAGCCATCTCATCCTCTGTTGTCCCACTTCTTCTCCTCCCATCTTCAATCTTTCCCAGCTTCAGGGTCTTTTCCAATGAGTCAGCTCTTCTCATCAGGTGGCCAAAGTACTGGAGTTTCAGCTTCAGCATCAGTCCTTCCAATGAACACCCAGGACTGGTCTCCTTTAGGATGGACTGTTTGGATCTCCTTGCTGTCCAAGGTATTCTCAAGAGTCTTCTCCAATACCACAGTTCAAAAGCATCAATTCTTTGGTGCTCAGCTTTCTTTATAGTCCAACTCTCACATCCATACATGACCACTGGAAAAACCATAGCCTTGACTAGATGGACCTTTGTTGACAAAGTGATGTCTCTGCTTTTTAATATGCTGTCTAGGTTGGTCATAACTTTCCTTCCAAGGAGTAAGTGTCTTTTAATTTCATGGCTGCAATCACCATCTGCAATGATTTTGGAGCCCAGAAAAATAAAGTCAGCCACTGTTTCCACTGTTTCCCCATCTATTTGCCATGAACTGGTGGGACTAGATGCCATGATCTTAGTTTTCTGAATGGTGAGCTTTAAGCCAACATTTTGACTCTCCTCTTTCACTTTCATCAAAAGGCCCTTTAGTTCCTCTTCACTTTCTGCCATAAGGGTGGTATCATCTGCATATCTGAGGTTATTGATATTTCTCCCATCAATCTTGATTCCAGCTTGTGCTTCCTCCAGCCCAGTGTTTTTCATGATATATTCTGCATATAAGTCAAATAAGCAGGGTGACAATATACAGCCCTGACGTACTCCTTTCCTGATTTGAAACCAGTCTGTTGTTCCATGTCCAGTTCTAACTGTTGCTTCCTGATCTGCATACAGGTTTCTCAGGAGGCAGGTCAGGTGGTCTGGTATTCCCATCTCTTTCAGAATTTTCCACAGTTTATTGTCTTGTGCAGTTCTATTTATTTTCCTGTCCTTCAAGCCTGTGGGCCCCCTATTGTGCTTTCTCTTTTTATGGGTTTTCTTGTTCTAGATATTTTGTTTAAGTGTAATCATACAATATGTGACCTCTGGTGTCTGCCTTTGGCCATTTAGCATATTTCTGAGGTTCATCCATACTGTAGCATGTATCCGTATTCATTCTCTTTTATGCCTGAATAATATTCCATTGTATGAATATACCACCTTTATCCATCCATCTGGTTGGTAGACATTAGGGTTGTTTCTTCTCTTTTTCTTTTCTTTCTTCTTCTTCTTCTTTTTTTTTTTTTTTTGCTATTGTGAATAATACTGCTACACTCTTGTACCAAATATTTGTTTGCATGCATGCTCAGTTGCTTCAGTCATGTCCACCTCCTAGCATCCCTATGGACTGTAGCCCATCTGGCTCCTCTTCCATGGGATTCTCCAGGCAAGGATACTTGAGTGGGTTTCCATGCCCTCCTCCAGGGGATCTTTCCAACCCAGGGATCAAACCCATGTCTCTTATATCTTCTGCATTGGCAGGGGGTTCTTTACCACTAGTGCTACCTGAGAAGGCCCAATATCTGTTTGAGTTGCTGTTTTCAGTTTTTTGGGGTATATACCTAGGAGTGGAATTGTTGGGTAACCACAGTGTCCGAATAATGTTTTAAAATGCATAAGATAAAGTGCCTAGGGTTATTAAGGAAGCCAAGTTTAATGGACACTGAGTTATTAAAACATTAAATAAATTTGTGCTGTGGTAATATGTGTTTCTTTGATTTTGAAGTATAAGATCTAATGGCACGTCTATTAATTGCCTTATAGTCAAAGTGGTCATGAGTGCAAATGATATTTTAAGGTATCTGCAGTAGTTATAATATCATGTGAAAAAGTCTGTGTTTTCTTGATCACTTGTCTTTACAATATTTATTGTCTGTTAAAGGCTAATGAAAATAAAGATATAATTTCTTTCCCATTCAAATTCTATCTAAAAGAGCCCAGAGACTTGAAGTTAAAACCCCTAGTCAAGATCTCCTGCTTTAGAGAGGAGAGTGGTTATAAGAATGAGCTTCCTGTTAGTTAGCTTTTTTAGTGGGAGGGGGCTCCATTTTTCTGGGCTTCCCTTGTAGCTCAGTGGTAAAGAACCTGCCTGCCAGTGCAAAAGACACAGGTTTGCTCTCAGGGTTAGGACTATCCCCTGGAGGGGAGGGCACAGTAACCCACTCTAGTATTCTTGCCTGGGAAATAGTATGAACAGAGGAGCCTGGTGGGTTACAATCTATGGGGTTGCAGAAGACTTGGACACGACTTAGCGACCAAAAAACAACTCTTTTCCCACTTCTGTCCCCACCATCCCTCCATCCAGTCTTCATCTTTGGAAACGTAACTTCAGCAGGCTCATCTTGGACAGGTACACATCCATTGAAGTAGTGATTAGACAGTCTTTGTACTGCGGGGACATTATTGCCAGGTTTTGAGATGTTATGTTTGTTTTCTGTATTTGATTAAGTTAATTTCTGTGTAACACAAGCACTTCAGGATTTAAGTAACTTTTCTAAATCTAATGTTGCACAGTGCTCCATGTCACGTCATCTCACTTAATCCTCTGAAAAGTGTGAGTATACCTCCAAGCTGTCATTACCATGAGTCGAAGACAAGGAGGCCCAGACACAAAATGATTTAATTAAGTTCAAAAAGCAAGTGTGTGCCAGTGTGCTTAAAACGTTGGGTATCTAGCAGTTAAAAACTTAAGTGCTTTTCCTACTGGACTAGGAAACCAACATATCCAAATTTAATGGTTTACTTGGTTTCCCTGTGCAAAGAACAGTGACTGTAAGATGAAAGCCAGTACATTCCAAGCTGCTCTTCCATTTGAAATGAGCCCTAACATGTGAATATTACCTATAGTTCATAGTCCTGAAAAGCTCAGTCCCTCCATTGGCTTAGGGCAAAAGTCTCAGAAATAGACGCTATTCAAACAGGATATTTTCCTATAGAGAAAGGTGAGATTGCTTTTTTTTTTTTAATCAAGTTTCATTATTACCTGAAAAGAAAAACAAACTGGTACTCAGTCTATATTTGAGGACATCCAAAGACAGCAATTAATTCTGTAGGTTCCCAAGAAGATTCCCTTGAGAGAGTTCAGTGCAGTCAAACAGGGTGTGAATATTAATAATTATTGCAAGCTTTCAGTCCCATATGTCACAGTTATCTTGCTTTGAAAGAAAGAAAATCCCTTCCTGAGTGCAGTAAGTTTCTGATTGCATTGGTTAGAAAGTTCACTCAGGATTTTCATAAGATGGTATGGAAAAACCCTAACAAATTTTCTGGCCAACACTATACTACTCCCCAAAGTTATGTATCCAAATTTTAGTGTTCCTATAATGTTGCTGTTTTCTCCCATGGAAACAGAACACTCCTTATTCCAGCAGGGAAGAAAGAGGAAGGGATGTTGGATTCTGGCTATAAATATTTTATTATAGGGATACAAAGATCACAGAGGGGCAGATGAATAGCAGGAAACAAATGTGATGATGTTTTCAACTCCTCAGAGGAGACTTATATTAAACTATCTCTGACAGTTGTTTCTGCTTGGCTTTTACACTCTCAAGCCTGTTAATGAAACCCTTTGTGCACTTAAAGTTTACCTATTAGATGAAGAGCGCAGCATCTAACTGAAAGTATAAGGTTACAATATTTCCATTCTATAGAATTATTTACCTTCCATGTTATGTGAGTTTATGTGCGTATGCTCAGTCATGTCTGACTCTTTGTGATCCCATGGACTATAGCCTGCCAGGCACCTCCATCCATGAAATTTTCCAGGCAAAAAGACTGGAGTGGGTTGCTGTTTCCTCCTCCAGGGGGATCTTCCAAACCCAGGGATTGAATCCACATCTGTTGTGTCCCCTGCATTAGCAGGTGGATTCTTATCAGCACTACCTGGGAAACCTCATTCTGTGTTATGGAAAAAACTCAAGTGAACTTTTGGCCAATCCAATAAAATAGATAACCAATAAGGACCTGCTGAAAACTGAATTGCTTTGCTGTATACCTGAAAGTAACACAACATTGCAAATCAATTGTACTCAATTAAAAAAATAATGAAAAATTGTAAAGTATACATTTAAAAAAAAGCTATTTTAAAATGGTACAGTGGTAAAGATAATATTTTCAATAAGGATGATCCATATTAATTCCTTGTGGAAAGGTTCTATCCTAGTTTTGAAAAACAGGTTAAAAAATAATTGTGGCTTAATTTTCTTATGCAGTCCATTTCTTTCTCCTTTCTGCCCAGTGCCTTGGAATTGTTGAAAGATTCAGCCTAGTAAGATATAGTAGCTTTCATAACTTCATAACCCACTGGAGTTCCCTTGGCTAAAATGTAGTGTTAATGAGGCCAAGGTCATAGCCTACACTCATAGGGAAAAAAAAAAAGTCCTGTATTTCTAACACAATAGCACACACCACATATTAAAGCTACCATTCATGAATTTGCTTTTCTTGTTACTAGGGAAAGTGGACGAAAGGATGAATGATGCAACAAACATCCTAAGATGGCAGAGCTTCTGGGGCCCATTTCATTCTGAGTGGAAACCACCTTAAAATGCATCTGCATAAGTGCTTTCATTTTTTAAAGGGAAGAGAAAAAATTATGCAGAGACACAACTGTTTGTTCTAATATGTCGTTGTTCAGTCACTGAGTCGTATCTGACCCTTTGTCACCCCATGGACTGCAGCACATCAGGTTTCCCCATCCTTCAATATCTCCTGGAGCTTGCTCAGACTCATTTCCATTGTGTCGGTGATGCTATCCAACCATCTCATCCTCTGTTCTCCTCTTCTCCTCACACCTTCAATCTTTCCCAGCATCAGGGTCTTTTCCAGTGAGTCAGTCCTTCACATCACTTGGTCAAGTATTGGAGCTCCAGCTTCAGCATCTGTCCTCCGACTGAATATTGAGGACTGATTTCCTTTAGTATGGACTTGTTGGGTCTCCTTGCAGTCCAAGGGAATTTCAAGAGTCTTCTCCAACACCACAGTTCAAAAGCACTGGGATGACCCAGAGAGATGATATGAGGAGAGAGGTGGGAGGGGGTTCAGGATTGGGAATTCATGCACACCTGTGGCAGATTCATGTCAATGTATGGCAAAACCAATACAGTATTGTAAAATAAAATAAAAATTAAAAAAATAATAAAGTCTATTTTATCTGCTAAAAAAAAAAAGCATCAGTTCTTCGGTGCTCGGCTTCCTTTATGGTCCAATTTTCACATCCATACATCACCACTGGAAAAACCGTAGCTTTGATTATACAGACCTTTGCTGGCAAAGTGATGTCTCTGCTTTTTAATATGCTGTCTAAGTTTGTCATAGTTTTTCTTCCAAGGAGTAAGCATGTTTTAATTTCATGGCTGCAGTCACCATCTACAGTGATTTTGAAGCCCAAGAAAATTTATTGTTTTAATATAACTGATGGTCAATCTTTGTTCTGTTTTATGTAACACAGACTCAGATTTTGAGTTATATATTATAACACATCATATCACAGTCATAGAGATGTTTGTTTTGCTGGAAAGTCAAATGTCGGTGAACTATAACTTTTTTTTTTTTTTTCAAATTACCCACATGTGATAGTTCACTATATCTTGGCTTTAAGAGCTAAATTCAATTGTCTGCAGTGCTTGGACCGGTTTTGTACTGATCAAAAACAAGAACTAATATTTTTTACTATTCACTATTGGCCAGGTACTTTATATAGACCATTTTCACTTTAT
Source organism: Oryx dammah (assembly GCF_014754425.2). NCBI lineage: Eukaryota > Metazoa > Chordata > Mammalia > Artiodactyla > Bovidae > Oryx > Oryx dammah. The sequence goes on from NW_024070194.1 coordinate 79,943,968, forward strand.
CATGAGGACCATTCTAGGTTATAGAAAATGGTGTCCATCTCCTGTTTTCAAATGAATCAATAAATATAGGGAATAATGAACTGGCCCAAATCATGCAGATAGTGCAAGGTGGGTAGAGTCACAGCTGTCAGTTACAGGACCAACCCTTCCTCTTGAAGGCTGGAAATGATATGAAATTTAATTGGTATCAGTACCTTATATTAAGGTGTGCATTGTTAACAGGTTCACAATGGGATAGCTGTTACCTGAGCATTCAGGTCACTCTTTTTTAGGTCAATCGTGGCATTATGGCTTTATCAGAGGAATATGAGTAAAAGTTTCTTAGTGGGATGTGTAAAGAAAAATAAATTTGATGGCTTTAGTGATGATCTAGGAACATGTTGAAACTTTCCATGGGGTGCTAGTGGTGAAGACAGCGAAAGTGAAAGTCGCTCAGTCCTGTCTGACTCTTTGCTATCCCATGGACTATACAGTCCATGGAATTCTCCAGGCCAGAATACTGGAGTAGGTTGCCGTGCCCTCCTCCAGGGTATCTTCCTCACTCAGGGATCCAACCCAAGTCTCTTACATCTCCTTCATTGGCAGGAGGGGGCTTCCCTGATAGCTCAGTTGGTAAATAATCCACCTGCAACACAGAAGACCCCAGTTTGATTCCTGGGCGGGGAAGATCTGCTGGAGAAGGGATAGGCTACCCACTCTCGTATTCTTAGGCTTCCCTTATGGCCCAGCTAGTAAAGAATCCGCCTGCAATGAGGGAGACCTGGGTTTGATCCCTGGGTTGGGAAGATTCCCTGGAGAAGGGAAAGGCTACCCACTCCAGTATTCTGGCCTGGAGAATTGCATGAACAGAGGAGCCTGGCAGGCTACAGTCCATAGGGTTGCAAAGAGTTGTCCATGACTACAGTGCCTTAGCACACAGGCACAGATAGGCACATATAAAGTAAGTTAAGGGAATCTGTTTTTTTTAATTTAGTTTTTTGCAGAGTAAATAGAAAATTAAAAATAATGGTAAATTTTACAAAATAAACCAAAGCAAATATTAATTATATGGAAAATGTAATATATTAATACTAATAAAGTATAAAGTTAGATGCATTTAATTCATCTTATTTTCCTGCATCAAGGTATTACTTTTGTAAAATATTTTATTATTATGTAGTAGACCCATATGGGTTTTTTTTTACTGTTTTAATTTATTAATTGAAGGATAATTGCTTTACAGAATTTTATTGTTTTCTGTCAAATCTCAGCAAGAATCGGCCATAGATATACATATATCACCTCCCTTTTGAACCTCTCTCCCATCTCCCCCTCCTCTAGGTTGACACGGAGCCCCTGTTTGAGTTTCTTGAGCCATACAGCAAATTCCCCTTGGCTATCTATTTTACATATGGTAATGTAAGTTTCCACGTTACTCTTTCCATACATCTCTCCCTCTCCTCCCCTCTTTCCATGTTCATAAGTCTGTTCTCTATGTCTGATTTTCCATTGCTGCCCTATAAATTCTTCAGTAATATTTTTCTAGATTCTGTATATATGTGTTTGAATATGATATTTATCTTTCTCTTTCTGACTTACTTCACTCTGTATAGTAGATTCTAGGTTCATCCACTTCATTGGAACTGATTCAAACGTGTTCCTTTTTATGGTTGAGTCCATTCTGAAGGAGATCAGCCCTGGGATTTCTTTGGAAGGAACGATGCTAAAGCTGAAACTCCAGTACTTTGGCCACCTCATGTGAAGAGTTGACTCATTGGAAAAGACTCTGATGCTGGGAGGGATTCGGGGCAGGAGGAGAAGGGGACAACAGAGGATGAGATGGCTGGATGGCATCACTGACTCGATGGACGTGAGTCTGAGTGAACTCTGGGAAGTTGGTGATGGACAGGGAGGCCTGGCGTGCTGCCATTCATGGGGTCGCAAAGAGTCAGACACGACTGACTGAACTGAACTGAACTGAATATCCCATTGTGTATATGTACCACAACTTCTTTATCCATTCATCTATCGATGGACATCTAGGTTGCTTCCATGTTCTAGCTATTGTCAATAGTGCTGCAATGAACAATGGGATACATGTGTGTTTTTCAATTTTGCTTTCCTCAGAGTTCATGCCTAGGAGTGGGATTGCTGGGTCATATGGTGGTTTTATTTCTAGTTTTTCAAGGAATCTCCATGCCATCTTCCATAGTGGCTGTATCAATTTACATTCCCACCAACAGTGCAAGAGGGTTCCCTTTTCTTCACACCCTCTCCAGCATTTACTGTTTGTAGACTTTTTGATGAAGGCCATTCTGACTGGTGTGAGGTGATATCTCATTGTAGTTTTGATTTGCGTTTCTCTAACAATGAGCAATGTTGAACATCTTTTCATGTGTTTATTAGCCATCTGTATGTCTTCTTTGGAGAAATGTCTGTTAGGTCTTTTTCCCACTTTTTGATTGGGTTGTTTGTTTTTCAGGCATTGAGTTGTATGAGCTGCTTGTATATTTTAGATATTAATCCTTTGTCAGTAGTTTCATTTGTTATTATTTTCTCCCATTCTAAGGGTTCTCTTTTAACCTTGCTTATAGTTTCCTTTGCTGTGCAAAAGCTTTTAAGTTTAATCAGGTTCCACTTGTTTACTTTTATTTCTATTTCTGTTACTGTAGGAGGTGGGTCATAGAGGATCTTGCTTGGATTTATGTCATTGAGTGTTCTGCCTATGTTTTCTTCTAAGACTTTTATAGTTCCTGGTCTTACATTTAGGTGTTTAATCCATTTTGAGTTTATCTTTGTGTATGGTGTTAGGAAGTGTTCTAATTTCATTCTTTTGCATGTAGCTGTCCAGTTTTCCCAGCACCACTTATTGAAGAGGCTATCTTTGCTCCATTATATATTCTTGCCTCCTTTGTCAAAAATAAGGTACCCACAGGTGGATGTGTTTATTTCTGGGCTTTCTATCTTATTCCATTGGTCTATATTTCTGTTTTTGTGCCAGTATCATACTGTCTTGATGACTGTAGCTTTGTAGTATAATCTGAAGTAAGGAAGGTTGATTCCTCCAGCTCCATTCTTTTTCAAGGCTGCTTTGGCTATATTGAATCTTTTGTGTTTCCATATGAACTGTGAAATTTTTTGTTCTAGTTCTGTGAAAAATTGCCATTGGTAATTTGGTAGGGATTGCAATGAATTTGTAGATTGCATTTGGTAGTATAGTTACTTTCACAATACTGATTCTTCCTACCCAGTAACATGGAATAAATTTCATCTATTTATGTTGGCTTTGATTTCTTTCATTAGTGTCTTATAATTTTCTGCATACATTTCTTTTGTCTCCTTAGGTAAATTTATTCCTAGATATTTAAATCTTTTTGTTGCAATGATAAATGGAATTGATTCCTTAATTTCTCTTTCTGATTTTTCATTGTTAGTATATAGAAATGCAAGTGATTTCTCTGTATTGATGTTGTATCCTCAACTTTGCTGAATTCACTAATTACCTCTAGTAATTTTCTGATGCTATCTTTAGGATTTTCTATGTACAGTATCATGTCATCTGCAAACAGTGAGAGCTTTACTTCTTTTCTGATCTGGATTCATTTCTTTTTCTTCTCCAATTGATGTAGCTAGTACTTCCAGAACTATGCTGAATAACAGTGGTGAGAGTGGATACCCTTGTCTTGTTCCTGATCTTAAGGAGAATTCTTTCAGTTTTTCACCATTGAGAATAATGTTTTCTGTAGGCTTATCATATATGGACTTTACTATATTGAGGTAGGTTCCTTCTGTGCCCATTTTCTGAAGAGTTTTAATCATAAATATGTGCTGAATTTTTTCAAAGGCTTTTTCTGCATCCAATGAGATTATCATATGGTTTTTGTCTTTCAGTTTGTTAACGTGGTGTATCACATTGATTGATTTGCATATATTGAAGAATCCTTGCATCTGTGGAATAAACCCAACTTGACCACAGTGGGTTTATTGATCACAGCTTTTTGATGTGTTCCTGAATTCTGTTTATTAAAATTTTGTTGAGGATTTTTGCATCTATGTTCATCAGTGATATTGACCTGTAGTTTTCTTTTTTTGTGTTGTCTTTGTCTGGTTTTGGTATCAGGGTGATGGTGGCCTCATAGAATGAGTTTGGAAGTGTTCCTTCCTCTTCAATTTTTTGAAGAGTTTTAGAAGAATAGGCACTAGTTCTTCTATATAAAATGTTTGATAGAATTCTCCTATGAAGCCATTTTATCCTGGGCTTTCATTTTTTGGGAGCTTTTTATCACAGCTTCAATTTCAGTGCTTGTAATTGGTTCCTTCATAATTTCTATTTCTTCTCAGTTCAATCTTGGAAGATTGAACTTTTCTAAGAATCTGTCCATTTCTTCCAGGTTATCCATTTTATTGCCATATAGTTGTTCATAAGAGTCTCTTATAATCCTTTGTATTTCTGCATTGTCTGTTGTAACTTCTCCTTTTTCATTTCTAATTTTGTTGATTTGATTCTTCTCTCTTTTTTTCTTGATGAGTCAGGTGAAAGATTTGTCAATTTTGTTTATCTTTCAAAAAAACAGCTTTTAGTTTTATTAATCTTTACTATTGTTTCTTTCATTTCTTTTTCATTTATTTCTTCTCTGATATTCGTGATTTCTTTTGTTCTACCTATTTTGAGGGTTTTTGGTTCTTCTTCTTCCAGTTATTTTATGTGTAAAGTTAGGTTGTCTATTTGATGTTTTTCTTGTTTCTTGAGGTAGAATTGTATTGCCTTAAACTTCTCTCTTAAGACTGCTTTTGCTGTATCCCATAGGTTTTGAGTTGTCCTGTTTTCATTGTCATTTGTTTCTAGAATATTTTTTTAATTTCTTTAGCAACCTGTTGGTTATTTAGAAACGTATTATTTAATCTCCATGTGTTTGTTACTGGTTTTTTTTTTTTTTTTGCTTGTAATTGATATCTAGTCTCATAGTGTTGTAGTCAGAGACAATGCTTGATATGACTTCAATTTTCTTAAGTTTACTGAGGTTTGATTTGTGACCCAAGATGTGGTTTCTCCTGGAGAATGTTCCATGTGAACTTAAGAAGAAGGTGTATTTTTCTGCATTTGGATGAAATGTCCTGAATGTATCAGTGAGATCCCCTTCATCTAATGTATCATTTAATACTTGTGTTTCCTTATTAATTTTCTGTTTTGATGATCTGTCCATTGGTATGCTGCTACTGCTAAGTCGCTTCAGTTGTGTACGACTCTGTGCAACCCCATAAACGACAGCTCATCAGGCTCCCCTGTCCCTGAGATTCTTCAGGCAAGAACACTGGAGTGGGTCGCCATTTCCTTCTCCAATGCATGAAAGTGAAAAGTGAAAGTGAAGTCACTCAGTCGTGTCTGACTCTTCACTACCCCATGGACTGCAGCCCACCAGGCAAGAGTACTGGAGTGGGACACCATTGCCTTCTCTGGAGTCCATTGGTATGAGTGGGGTATTAAAGTCGCCTACTATTATTGTGTTTCTCCTTTATGTCTGTTAGTGTTTGTCTTACTTAGTGAGGTGCTTCTGTGTTTGGTGCATAGATATTTACAATTGTTATGTCTTCCTCCTGGATTGACCCCTTGATTATTTATGTAGCATCCTTCCTTGTCTCTTGTATTCTTTATTTTAAGGTCTGTTTTGTCTGGTATGAGGATTGCTACTCCAGCTTTCTTTTGCTTGCCATTTGCATAGAATATATTTTTCCATCCTGTCACTTTCAGTCTATATGTGTCTTTAGGTCTGAAGTGGGTTTATTGTAGACAGACTATCTATGGGTCTTGTTGTTGCATCCATTCAACCAGTCTGTGTCTTTTGGTTGGAGCATTTAAATCCATTTACATTTGAAGTAATTATTGACATATATGTTCCTATTGCCATTTTGTTAACTGTTTGGGGTTGATTTTTTTAGATCTTTTTATTCTCATATTTCTTGACTATATAAGTCTCTTTAACATTTGTTGTGAAGCTGGTTTGGTGGTACTGAATTCTCTTAACTTTTACTTGTCTGAAAAGCTTTTTATTTCTCCATCAATTTTGAATGAGATCCTTGCCAGGTACAGTAATCTTTTCTGTAGATTTTTCCTTTTCAGTACTTTATATATCCTGCCATTCTCTTCTGGCCTGCAGAATTTCTGCTGAAAGATCAGCTGTTAAACATATGGGGTTTCCCTTGTATGTTTCTTGTTGCTTGTCCCTTGCTTCTTTTAATATTCTTCCTTTGTGTTTAGTCTTTTTTAGTTTGATTAGTATGTGTCTTGGGGTGTTTCTCCTTGGATTTATCCTATATGGGACTCTTTGTACCTCTTGAACTTGACTATTTCCTTTTCCATGTTGGGAAAATTTTCAACTATCATCTCTTCAAAATTTTTCTCATACCTTTTCTTTTTCTGTTCTTCTTCTGGGACCCCTATAATTCGAATGTTTGTGTGTTTGATATCATCCCAGAGGTCTCTGAGACTACCCTCAGTTTTTTTCATTCTTTTTACTTTATTCTGCTCTTCAGAAGTTATTTCCACCATTTTATCTTCCAGCTCACTGATTTGTTCTTCTGCTTCAGATACTCTGCTATTGATTCCTTCTAGAATATTTTTAATTTCAATAATTGTCTATTTGTCTCTGTGTGTTTATTCTTTAATTCTTCTAGATCTTTTTAAAATGATTCTTGCATTTTCTCCATTTTGTTTTCAAGGCTTTTGATCATCTTTATATCATTAGTCTAAATTCTTTTTCAGGTAGTTTTCCTGTTTCCTCTTCATTTATTTGGACTTCTGTGTTTCCAGTTTGTTCCTTCATTTGTGCAGTATTTCTGTGCCTTTTCATTATTTTTTTTTTAACTTATTATGTTTGAGGTCTCCTTTTCCCAGAATTCAAGTTTGAATTCTTTCTTCCTTTTGGTTTCTGCCTTCCTAAGGTTGGCCCAGTGGTTTGTGTAAACTTCCTACAGGGTGAGATTTGTGCTGAGCTTGTTTGTTTTTCCTCTGATTGGGAAGGTGGAGGTGGTAATCCTGTCTGCTGATGATTGGGTTTGTATTTTTGTTTTGTTTGTTGTTTAGATGCATCATCCTGCACAGGGTGCTATTGGTGGTTGGGTGATGCCAGGTCTTGTATTCAAGTAGCTTCCTTTGTGTGAGTTCTTACTGTTTGATATTCCCTATGGTTAAATCTCTGATAGTCTAGGATCTTGGAGTCAGTGCTCTCATTCCAAAGGTTCAGGGCTTGATCTCTGGTCAGAAACGAAGATTCCACAAGTGGTTTGTTATGGCATTAAGTAAGATTAAAACAAACAGCCAAAACTGAGAAATCAAAGATGAACCCCAAACAAATGGCAGTTACCAAATCAGGCAAATAATAATTAAAATAATGTAATATACACATATACGCATACATCCATAAGCAAAATCAAAACAGTCTAACAAAAATAAAGTACAATAGATTGACCTGGCAAACAAAGGAAATCAAAAATTGTCTCTACCAGTTAAGAACAAAGGTAACTAAAGCGCAAACTGGAAAACAAAACCAAAGCAATATGCCAGGTGGGGAATAAAGCAATAAACAAAACTAACAAATATGTTGAGAGGAAAGGAAAATAAAGAAAGAGTAGATATGCAAAGTTAAATACAGGTATATAAAGGAGATTTATATACAAGATTAACTGCAAGGGTAAAAGAACAGTAAGGAAAGCAAACAAAGGAATAAATGTAGAAAAATAGGTTTAAAAAATTAAAGATTTAAAAAGAGAAAGATAAAAAGGAAGAAAGAAAATAAAAAAGGAAAACTCCACAGAACTGCAGAAGCCCAACATAGAGGCAGAGGTTGGGCTTGCCAACCTCTATATATAACAATAATAAAATGTGACTTTAGGAAAAAAAAAAAAAAAGCTCATAAGCTTAGTTAGATTTCATAGTGCCAATAAAATCAGTAACTACAAGGTGGGAGGGAGGAAAAAAAAAGAAAAAAATCCAAAAGAATCTACAAAACCAGTCAAAACATAAAAATAATAAATGTTTCTCTTGAGTCTCTGCTGTCAGAGTCCCTCTCTGAGAGTCACAGTCCACCTCACCTCCCTAGGATGCCCTCCAACACTGTGCTGGTCTCTGGACCTGATGTGGGGTCAGCTCAGATTCTAATCTGGTACTAGTCCTGTGTGTCTTGCCTCCAATGGCCACAGCTATCAGAACTAGTGTGTTTTCTTTTGTGGGAGCTCTCAATGTCCTTTTATATATTCTATAGACACAGAGACTGCCTAGTGGATCATGTGGATTTAATCTGAGGCTTATACAGCTGGTGGGAAGGTTTTGGGTCTTCTTCCCCTTGGTTTCAATTGTGGTTTTACTTCCACCTCTGCATGTGGGTTGTCCACTTGTGTTTGTTCCTGAGGCTTCCCTGGAGGACTTGGGTTTGCCCCAGTGAGGGCCAGGTGTGCAGGTGGTGCACCTGCTTGGGTCACAGGTACTCAGGGGAGTCGGGGACTAAGGCAGCAGGAGGTATAGTGCTCTAGAAGGGTATGGCAACCAGTATTGGGCAATACACTCCATTACTCTTGCCTGGAGAATCCCCCTCGACAGAGAACCCTGGCAGGCCACAGTCCACAGGGTCGCAAAGAGTTGGACATGACTGAAGCGACCCTGCATGCATAGACGCAAGACTTTTTTTGCCTGTGGCAGCTCTGCCCCAGTGAGGGTTGAGCATGAAGGTGGCGCAGCTGCTGGGCTTGTAGGGACCCTAGCAGCACCAAGTGTGCAGGACACAGACTGCCTCTGTTGCAGGAGTTGTGGCCCTATCAGAGTCTTTTTTCGAGCCTCTTGTAGCTGGCGATCAGAAGGCCTCTTTGGCCAGTCTTTCTCTGTAGCTCTGCCAGTCTAGCACTTAGCGGCCTCCCTTGCCTGGGGTCCTTCTGTGTTATTTGGCATGTCTGGCACTTAAAGGGGCACCCTGGGTGGGGTCCTACTCTGTATTTTGGTGCATCAGTCTCTTAAAGGAGAACCCTGGATGGGATACTACTCTGTAGTTCAGTGCATCAGGCATTTGATGGGCCAGCCTCTCTGTTGTTCAGCTCCTGATGCTGGTGTATGGGGAGAGAGTGGGGCTATGGTGATGGCTCCACCCCCTATGTGTGACTCAGCAGTATCGCCTTGCTTCCATGGCTGCCTGGCTTCCCTCCACAGGCATTTCCCACCACAATCTCCTCCCTCACATCCCCGCAATCCATCTCTCCACAGTCAACAGCAGCCCTCACCACAATCCCCAAACTCCAGCTCCCAGCCACTGCACCTTCCAAGGGACCTGTGTCCCTGTCCAGGGTTTGTATGGCTGTGGCAAGGACTGTCTCATTCTTATTCCATTTCGGCTGTCACAGATCAGCTCTTTGACTCTCAGCCTTAAATATTTCTCCTCTGACGTAGACAGCTGCCCCAATGTGGGGATCAGACCTCTGCTTCAGTTCCACCACCCGCCAAGGGAAGTCCAATCCTTCTAACACTCCTGATTTTTCCCCCTGGTTCCTTCATCCTACCAAGTTTTGCATGGTACTATATATCCTTTCCCACTGATCAGGTGCTCCTGTCTGCTCTCGGCTGGTGTTCTGCATGCACTTCTGTGTCTGAAGATGTATTCCTGATGTATCCGTGGAGGGAGATGTACTCCACGCCCACCTACTCCTCCGCCATCTTGTTCTCTCCCCCCATATGGTTTTATCAACCCTGAAATTGCATTTCCTGACAAGATGACTTACCTTCTGATACTCTGAAATATATGAAGAGAGTCTCACAAGACTTTAAGAGGAACCTGTGTCTACCTATATTTTATCAGACTTTGAATACATTGGAACTGAGCTTTCAGAATCATCCTCTTGTTTCGACACAAAACATCATCTTCTGCAAATCCTACTGATGGAAGGAATGGTAGTTTAAAACATAGGGCATGCTTCTGCAATGGCGATTTTACTAATTACTTCCTATGAACTACAATTAAATCAGGGTTAAATTTAACCAGTTTAAAAGTTTGAGAACTAAACTTAATTGGAAAAATTTTGCAGCAGCCTTAAAACATAAAATCTGTACTCTTAAGGAAGTTTTAAATGTCCTTCAAATGCATGAGAAAGTAGATAGTGGAAGTATAAAATCTTTGCTGTTTATGTCACAAAGTATTGGCATTGTTATAAAAAATTGTTTTGGAAATATCACATTGTGTACCTACAGTTAACTAATGCATATAATGAAATAACAGCAGGTATTTCTTATAATCTCAGGAGAAAAATGGAGCCATCTTTTCGAGAGCACTTTGGGTTATGCCTAATTGATAAGGTAGACTCTCAACCTATAATTATTTTCAAAGAAGTTTTCTTTGGGCTTGTCTGAAATTGGGTGATATCTGGAATTTGTCCTTTTATAAGAATAGGCGAGAATAACAGCCTTCAGTTCCTGAATTGTTCATGAGGCATATGAAATCTTTATTAGTCTCTTTATATGCTATCAGTAGTATTTATTTTTTGCTCATTTCAATGGCAGTGCATATAATTCACCAGTGGGTATTCATCCAATCCTCATTATTGATGGATTTTGTATTTTCAAGCCACCTTCTTATGTTTCTGTATTTCTGTGCTTTTTCGTGGTGATTTTGCTGTTGGAAATGTACACCAGCCATCCACCAGAACATAGTGTTGAAGTGTTGTCTAATGTTCCTAAATGCTGGGAGGCTGTGATGCACCTTAGCGAGTATCTGTGTGTCTTAGATAAGCTTGGCTCAGGCATGAGTTACAGTACTCTTGGCTGTGGGTTGACTTTCAATGAATAAACAGATATTAAATAAGGTCTTGTAGGTCTACAAGGTCTTGATTTCTACACCTACAAGACCTTCTAGAACTAACACCAAAAAAAAAAAAAAAGACGTCCTTTTCATTATTGGGGACTGGAATGCAAAATTAGGAAAGCAAAAGCTACCTGGAGTAACAGGCAAGTTTGGCCTTGGTGTATAAAATGAAGCAGGGCAAAGGTTAACAGAGTTTTGCCAAGAGAACACACTGGTCATAGCATTCACCCTCTTGCAATAACACAAAAGATGACTCTACTCATGGACAACACCAGATGGTCAATACTGAAATCAGATTATCTTCTCTGGCAAAAACAAGACTGGAAGCTGACTGTGGCTCAGATCATGAACTCCTTATTGCAAAATTCAAACTTCAACTGAAGAAAGTATGGAAAACCACTAGGCCATTCAGGTATGACCTAAACCAAATCCTTTATCATTATACAATGGAAGTGATAAATAAATTCAAGGGATTAGATTTGATAGACAGTGCCTGGAGAATTATGGATGGAGGCTTGTGACATCGTACAGGACGCAGAGATCAAAACATCCCCAAGAAAAGAAATGCAAAAAGGCAAAATGGTTGTCTGTGAAGGAAATAGCTGAGAAAAGAGAAGTCAAAGGCAAGGAAAAAGAAAAGCCATATCCATCTGAATGCAGAGTTCCAAAGAATAGCAAGGAGAGATAAGAAAGCCTTCCTAAGTGATCAATGCAAAGAAATAGAGGAAGACAATAGATTGGAAGAGACTAGAGAGCTCTTCAGGAAAATTAGAGATACCAAGGGAACATTTCATGCAAAGATGGGCACAATAAAGGACAGAAATTGTATGGACCTAACAGAAGCAGAAGATACTGAGAAGAGGTGGCAAGAATACACAGAAGAACTATATAGAAAAGATCTTAATGACCCAGATAACCACGATGGTGTGAACACCCACCTAGAGCCAGACATCCTGGAGTGCAAAGTAAGTGGACTTTAGGAAGCATCATTACGAACAAAGCTAGTGGATGTGATGGAGTTCCAGCTGAGCTATTTCAGATCCTAAAAGATGATGGTATAAAAGTGCTGCACTCAATAAGCCAGCAAATTTGGAAAGCTCAGCAGTGGCCACAGGACTGGAAAAGGTCAGTTTTCATTCCAATCCCAAAGAAAGGCAATGCCAAGGAATGCTCAAACTACCAGACAATTGCAGTCATTTTACATGCTAGCAAAGTAATGCTCAAAATTCTCCAAGCTAGACTTCAATGGTACGTGAACTGAGAATTCACATCCTCAGAGAGGAACCAGAGATCAAATTGCTAATATCCATTGGATCATCGAAAAAGCAAGAGAGTTCCAGAAAAACATCTACTTCTGCTTCATTAACTACACTAAAACTTTTGACTGTGTGGATCACAACAAACTGTGGGAAATTCTTAAAGAAATGGGAAAAACAGACTACCTTACCTGCCTCTTCAGAAACCTGTATGCAGGTCAAGAAGCAACAGTTAGAATCAGATATGTAACAACAGACTGGTTCAGAATTGGAAAAGGAGTACATCAAGGCTGAATATTGTCACCCTGCTTATTTAACTTATATGCAGAGTACATCACGTGAAATGCTGGCCTGGATGAAGCACAAGCTCTAATCAATATTGCCGGGAGAAACATCAACAACTTCAAATATGCAGATGACACCACTCTCATTGCAGAAAGCAAAGAGGAACTAAAGAGTCTCTTGATGAAGGTGAAAGAGAGTGAAAAATCTGGCTTAAAACTCAACATTCAGAAAACTAAGATCATTGTATCCGGTCCCATCCCTTCATGGCAAATATGTGGAATAACAATGGCAACAGTGACAGACTTTATAGTCTTGGGCTCCAAAATCATTGCAGACAGTGACTGCAGCCTTGAAATAACAAGACTCTTGCTCCTTGGAAGGAAAGCTATAACAAACCTAGAGAGAATATTAAAAAGCAGAAATACCACTTTGCTGACAAAAGTTTATAAAGCCAAGGCTATGGTTTTTCCAATAGTCATGATGTATGGATATGAGTGTTCGACTGTAAAGAAGGCTGAATGCCGAGGAATTGCTACTTTCCAATTGTGCTGCTGGAGAAGACTCTTGAGAGTACCTTTGACTGCAAAAGAGATCAAACCTGTCAATCCTAAAGGAAATCAATCCCAAATATTCACTGGAAGGACTGAGGCTGAAGCTCCAATACTTTGATCACCAGATGCGAAGAGCCAACTTATTGAAGTAGAACTTCATGCTGGAAAGATTGAAGGCAGGGAAAGAAGGGGGCAACGGAGGATGAGATGGTTGGATGGCATCACAAACTCAATGAACATAAGTTGAGCAAACTCTGGAAGATAGTGAAGGACAGGGAAGTCTGGGGTGCTGCAGTTCATAAAGTCTCAAAGACTCGGACATGACTGAGCAACTGAACAACAACAATTAAATAAGGTGTCTTTACGTGGAAATTAATGTAAAACCATACAAGGTTGCGTATTGAGTGAGTGGTACAACTGTTGAGGCCAAAGATGAACATAAACATAATGCTGTATTTCCTCAGTCCAATGGTTCAGCATCACTCATTCAGTATCACAGACAACTCTATAGGACATAACTACTACAAATAATGAGAATCAGCTGTGTTCAACTTGTATAATTACTAGAGAGTGAGTGAGACTAAGGATTCATGGGCCAAAGGTGTAGCGCTTGTCCCCAGAGGGGGCTCACCATCAGTGGGAGAGATGGACTCACAGTGGAATGATTAGAGGAAGTGCTGTGACTGATGCAGGCAGTGCTAAGGGAACCTGATATTGCTTAGGGGTGTCCAGGTAGTAGCATGCAGGTCTGTAGCTGCATATTGAGGAAAAGTATTGAAACAGTAAAGAGGGGATGTACAGCATGGAGGAGAGTATGAAGTAAATGAGGTTTTATGTTTATTTTTTAAACAAAGCGTAATGCTGATGGGGTTCTGACTCATGTTGGTACCATGTTGTTGCAGAAATACACTATGGCAAAATGTTCCCACCTCTTGCCAAAATGAACACTGAAGAAAAATGAAGAGCAGTGAAGAGCACCAACAAAAATTTGCAGAACAGAAATAGCCACACTCCTCTGGAGTCTGATTCATCCACAGCCATCATCAAAAAGGTAGGGTAATAAATTATGTTACTTTTTTTTTTCATTTTAAATTTTAAGTCATGCAGTGGTAAGAAAACAAAAAAGTACCCTTTTTATTCAGTGTATATTTACTGAGTGACTTCTACATGTCTGCACATTGTTCTAGGCACTTAAGGATATGATAGTACACAAAAAAGGCAGGGTGACAACTTTGAAAAAGCTGACATTCTAGTGGGAGGAGGTAAGTAAGTAGAGTTGGAACTCCCTATCCTCACGTTCAGCATCCTTGTTAAACCCTTAGATGGGAATCCATGAATACAGAGGGCTGACTTTCCTATGTTATTTTATGCAAGAGACTTGAGCAGCCATGGGTTTTGGTATCCACAAGGGTCCTAAAACCAATTGTCCCCAGATAGCAAGGAGTGATTGTCAATAAATGCAAAAGAGGCTGGCAGCCATTTATACTGTTTATGAACATGATAAACAGGTTGATGAGGTAAAGAACAAATAAAGGGCAACTTCTGTTTCCGTATAAAGAGAAGACCACTCAGAGAATTCTGAGTGATGGAAAAGAGCCCACAGAGTAAAAGCTTGAAGATAGGATCTTACATGTGCTATGAACCAGAATCCAGATGTTCAAGAGGGTATTTAGAGAAGCATGATATAGAGAGGAAGTTGCAGAGTCTTTAGACATGGACAATTGGCTTGACTTTACTCCAACAAAGACAGAAGCCTTTGGAGGGTTAATAGTAAAGAAGTGAGTTTATGTTATATTTGTAAAAGACTATTATTTAGGTAGGGGTAGGGCTCAGTCATTGTGGAAAATAGGACATTGTCCCCTAGGCAAGTGAGCATGATGAGTTGGCTTAGAGACCTGGCACTGAGAATAGATAGATTTAAAATAGGTTTTGGATGTCCTTCCACTGGTTTAAACTAGATGATCACCAATGTCCTTTATGAATTCCCAAACATAATTCTAATTGTCATATGTAAGGTATGCTGCTATTTGAGTTTTAATGTACAGTCAGTTCAGTTTAGTTCAGTCACTCAGTCATGTTTGACTCTTGGCCACCTGACGGACTGCAGCACGCCAGGCCTCCCTGTCCATCATCAGCTCCCAGAGCTTGCTCAAACTCATGTCCATTGAGTCAGTGATGCCATCCAACCATCTCATCCTCTGTCGCTCCCCTCTCCTCCTGCCTTCAATCTTTCCCAGCATCAGGGTCTTTTCTAATGAGTCAGTTCTTCGCATCAGGTGACCAAAGTAATGGAGTTTCAGCTTCAGCATCAATCCTTCCAATGAATATTCAGGACTGATTTCCTTTCAGATGGACTGGTTTGATCTCCTTGCTATCCAAGGGACTCTCAAGAGTCCCTTGAGAGTGGTGATTTATAACCATTGGTATATAATGGTGGTTATTTTGCTGGTTTACGGTGGTTACCATAACATAAATGGTAATTTATTTTGCTGTTTCAATCTATGATGTATATATTTGTGGCTTCTGAATTTAGAGGAGTTTGATGTGAGAAGACATAAAATTTTGCCATGAAATCTCATGTTCAAGGCAATACTTGGAGACTTGAGCCTTCCAGATGCTTTTATAACAGCTCCTTTTGTTCCTGCATGGTTCCTAACTTCTGAAAACAGTGTTACTTGAGTCACAGAGAGATAGTTCATATTAAGGGTACCTTTCTGGATAAGAAATGAGTTTTTTAAAGGACCAATGGCTTAGCTTAGTGAAGCATAACTTAAAGACTAAAACTTTCCTATGGATTATTCCTAGGTGGAGCATTAAAGAGAAAATGAAAATACTACTTAAAATTGATGTTTTAAAAAGATGGGAATATGTAAGGAATTGTTTCCAACATATACGAATAGCTCTTATCATTCAATATCATATATATACATATATATAGTGGAATATCATTGATCAATAAATATCAAATATATATATCAATGGACTATAGCATTTATATATATATATATATGTATTATTTTCAGCCTTAAAAAGTAATGAAATGATACCATTTACAACAACATGAATGGCCCTAGAGATTATCATACTAAGTGAAGTAAGTCAGAAAGAGAAAGGCAAATATCATATGATATCACTTATATGTGGAATCTAAAATATGAGACAGACGTATCTATCTATGAAACAGAAACAGAATCACAGAGATAGAGAACAGACTGGTGATTGCCAAGGGTGAGGGACAGCGTGGGAGGTTGGAGGTGTCAGATATAAGCTATTATAAGTAGAAGCGATAAACCACAAGGTCCTGCTGTATAGCACAGAGAACTATATATGTAGTACATATATACAGTGGAATATTAGTTATCCATAAAAAGTAACTCAGAGAGGAGATATCATATGATATCACTTATATATGGAAGGTAAAAATATGGTAAAAGTGAAATTTTTTACAATACAGAATCAAACTCACAGACAGAAAACAAACTTAATTGATTAACAAAAGGAGAAGAAAGAGAATGATAAATTAGGAGCTTGAGATTAACAGAAAAAATACTATATATAAAGTATGTAAACAATGAGACCTACTATATAGCACAGGAAACTGTATTCACTATCTTGTAATAACCTATAATGGAAAAGAATTTGAAAAAGAATATATACATATGCACTTTCAAAATATGTACATATGCATTTTCCTGGTGGGTCAGAGAATAAAAGAGCCTGGCAAGCTACAGTCCATGGGGTCGCAAAGAGTCGGATACAACTGAGTGACTAACACTTTCACACTCACATATGCATATATACGTATGTGTGTATAACTAAATCATTTTGCTTTATACCTGAAATTAACTATATACCTGTAAATTAACTATACTTCAATTAAAACAAAATAAAACAAAGACAGCAGTATGTGGATTCAACCAATGCTTACCAGAGAAACTGATACTCTCCAAAGACAGGGCTTCTATATTGGAGTATGTACCCACTGGGCAGAGCTCACAGATGGTGGTGGGAGGACAAAGAATTATGCAGTGACCTTGGCAGAGGGTCCAAGATTTCAAGAAGCCCATAGCCATTGTTGGAGCATGGACCAACCTCAAGTCTGTGTTAGGAGGGGTTTTCATGAAAACTCAGCTGAATAACAAAACTCAGCAAAATACTGGGCCCTGCTTTCTAAGAGTCATATCTTTCTGAAATGATTCTAACTTTACTTGTTATAGTCCCTTCCTTCCTCCATACCAGACCGCTATCAAAAGGCTTCCACTGTCATAAGAGAGCCTCAGTGTAGCAGTTATATAATGTCAGATATAGTTATATATAGTGTTATATATAGTATACTATACTATATATAATATATAGTATAACTATATAGTTATATAGTGTCAGATCATTGTACAGATGCCTCCGAGTACACACATAAAGGCACAGAATAGGGTCCA
The DNA here is from genome assembly GCF_014754425.2 of Oryx dammah. NCBI lineage: Eukaryota > Metazoa > Chordata > Mammalia > Artiodactyla > Bovidae > Oryx > Oryx dammah. The sequence goes on from NW_024070194.1 coordinate 79,961,310, forward strand.
GCATGTGAATGCAAGCTCAGAAAACATCTCAGAGGACTGAGACTTCCAGGTATAGTCCCCATTCCACCATACAGGATATACTTTGTCTTCTGATCATGAACCACCAAAATACATGTGTCTCAAAGGAGCCAAAGCTCAAACTTACTGAGGGGTATTTTATATTCCACAAAAGCAGCTTTGCAAACAGATAAACAAGTACAAACCATCAATCCATACATTTTTGTCTTTCCCTGATAGCTCAGCTGGTAATGAATCTACCTGCAATGCAGGAGACCCTGGTTCGATTCCTGGGTGGGGAAGATCTGCTGGAGAACGGATAAGCTATGCACTCCAGTATTCCTGGGCTTCCCTTGTGGCTCAGCTGGTAAGGAATCCACCTGCAATGCGGGTTGATCTCTGGGTTGATCCCAGGTTCCGTCTCTGGGTTGGGAAGATCCCCTGGAGAAGGGAAAGGCTACCCACTCCAGTTTTCTGGCCCAGAGAATTCCGTGGACATAGTCTGTGGGGTTGTAAAGAGTCGAATGTGACTGAGCGACTTCACTTTCATGTTCATACATTTTAGTGAACAGCATAGACAAGCTGGTCTAGGATACCTAGGGTAGGTTTTTACTCTTAACATCATAGTATAAATCACTAAGCTAGTACGTTTCACCTCTGTCGTGGCCAAGAGTCAATGCCAGGGCTTCAGATGCCTGTCAGGAGGAGCACAGAGCTACCCAAGATCAACTACAATTTCCCTTTGTCCTCATATACTCAGAGAATTGAGCCAGGATGAAAGCATCCAAGAAGACAAAAGATGGCACATCACATCCTGTGCTTGGTTTTGTCATCAGTGGGCTGGATACAACTCTTTGATTAGCTGGAGAGATCATTAAAAGGCTAGGCCTTAAATGGAAGTCAGAATTACTGGGAGAAGTAATTAGATTCTGAAGCAATAAGGGTAAAGTAAACCTAAGAGTAGTATTATTTTAGGTTGATTTCCCTAGAGTCAGATGGTGATTCTAGAGCTACTGGTGTATATGTGAGGATGATGCTAGTACATATCTTTGTCGAAGAGCAGGGATATGAGATAGGGAAGAGAAGAAAGATAGGAAATGTATTTTATCACTGCTGTGACAAGGTACACAGCCTCATTTGGCAATTCTAGATATAGTAGAAAACATACCTTGGATTTATCGTAACCAAGGGAGGGGAAACTGGGGGACATAGCCACATTCTCCCATCTGCCTTGGTTGAGGGCTGCTCCTCTGGGTGGGAGTGAGGTGTGTTACATATAGGAGTGAGAGAGTCCCAGGTGTTTGCCATTGGAAGGTACCATCGGGTCAGCATGTACAGAGGTGATGATGCCAAGGAATTATGGATGGAGCACCTGTAGTTCTCCTGTAAGAATTGACAGCAATGATGATGATCATGATCACATTAATAGACTATCAGTTCAGTCGCTCAGTCGTGTCCGACTCTTTGCGACCCCATGAATCGCAGCACGCCAGGCCTCCCTGTCCATCACCAACTCCCGGAGTTCACTCAGACTTGCATCCATCGAGTCAGTGATGCCATCCAGCCATCTCATCCTCTGTCGTCCCCTTTTCCTCCTGTCCTCAATCCCTCCCAGCATCAGAGTCTTTTCCAATGAGTCAACTCTTTGCATGAGGTGGCCAAAGTACTGGAGTTTCAGCTTTAGCATCATTCCTTCCAAAGAAATCCCAGGGCTGATCTTCAGAATGGACTGGCTGGATCTCCTTGCAGTCCAAGGGACTCTCAAGAGTCTTCTCCAACACCACAGTTCAAAAGCATCAATTCTTCAGCACTCAGTCTTCTTCACAGTCCAACTCTCACATCCATACATGACTACTGGAAAAACCATAGCCTTGACTGGATGGACCTTAATCTGCAAAGTAATGTCTCTGCTTTTGAATATGCTATCTAGGTTGGTCATAACTTTTTAGGTCATATTAATTAATTATATTTTTTGAGTATCTCTAAGCTGTGTACTATACTAAATGCTTTTTGTACATTTTAATTTTTTATTATTTTTCATACATTTAAAAGATTTATTTGGCTGTTCTAGGTCTTCATTCCTTCATGCACATTTTCTCTAGTTGTAGTGAGCTGGAGCTACTCTTCACCATGGACTTCTCATTATGGTGGCTTCTCTTATTGCCCAGCATAGGCTTGAGGCATATGGGCTCAGCAGTTGTGATGCATGGACTTAGCTGCCCCACATAATGTGGAATCTTATAGTACTAGAGATCAAACCTGTGTCCCCTGCATTGGCAGGCAGAGTCTTAACCACTGGACCACCAGGAAAGTCATTTACATACATTTTATGCTTTTATTCTCATTTGTTGACCACTCACCCAGTCCTATGCCAAACTAAGCTGATGGCATCCAGCCTCATCACTTCATGGCACATAGATGGGGAAAAAGTGGAAACAGTGACAGACTTTATTTTCTTGGGCTCTAAAATCACTGCAGATAGTGACTGTAGCCACGAAATTAAAAGACACTTGCTCCTTGGAAGAAAAGCTATGACAAACCTAGACAGCGTATTAAAAAGCAGATATCACTTTGTTAATGAAAGTCCATATAGTTAAAGCTATGATTTTTCCAGTAGTCATGTATGATTTTGACATTGGACTGTAAAAAAGGCTGAGCACTGAAAAACTGATGCTTTTGAACTGAGCTGCTGAAGATTCTTGAGAGTCCCTTGGACAGCAATGAGATCAATCCTAAGGGGAATCAACCCTGAATATTCATTGGAAGCACTGATGCTGAAGCTGAAGCTCCAATAACTTTGGCCACCTGATGCCAAGTTATTGGATAAGACCCTGATGCTAGGAAGGATTGAGGGCAGGAAGAGAAGGGGCTACAGAGGATGAGATGGTTGGATGGCATCACCAACTCAATGGACCTGAGTTTGAGTAAACTCTAGGAGATAGTGAAAGACAGGGAAGCCTGGTATGCTGCAGTCCATGGAGTCACAAAGAGTTAGACATGACTGAGCAACTGAACAACAACAATCCTTTGCCCCAGATTGGAGGCAAAGGGAATATATACCTTATAACCACAATCCTGTGACATATATATAATTCTAGTTTCAGTTTATACATGGGCAGATAAAGTTATCTGAGGTTAGCCAAAACCTGTGGAGTAACACATATAGAAATCTGAATTACGATTTAAATTCTGGTTTCTCTACCTCCAAAGCCATCCTTTGGCCATCATTATAATCCTTAATTAACTAATTATCATTGACATTTTTCTGACACTCATTTATTGAAAAATTGGCAGGTGCTGTTAGGTTTTGTGGTGCAAAATAAAAATTTGCCCTGTTTTTAAATAGCTTGAACATTTGTGGAAGAGAAACACAAGAAGCTATGTAGTGATATAAGGGGCTACGGTAGAAGTATGTTGCAGCTATTAAATCAGATCAGGAAAGAGCATCCATTGTTGCTGCATAACGAATAAGCCTATAACTGAGTAGCTTGAGACAATAAGCATGTATTATTGCTCATAAGACTCTGTGACCTGAGTTCTGACCTGGGCTTGGTTTATTGGTTTGTCTGCAATCAGCTGACAGGTGGACTGGGGTTTCGATAGTCTGAGGTGCTTCAAGTGTCTTTTAGAAAGTCTGAGGTGCATATCTGGTAACTGATAGGGAAACTCAGCTCTCCAGCAGACTAGTCCAGGCCCACCCTCATGGGCTGAGGAAAGTTTAAGAGAGTGAATGGTTTTTTTGAGGCCTAGGCTCAGATGTTACCTCTGCTTTGTAGGCCAAAGCAAATCACACAGCCAGTCCAAATTTTAGGGCTGTGGAAATAGTCCAAACTTGAGGGATTTTGGTAAGAGCTTCAAAGTCATATGCAGGAAGTTCAGTTCAGTTCAGTCACTCATTCGTGTCCAACTCTTTGAGACCCCATAAACTGCAGCATGCCAGGCCTCCCTGTCCATCACCAACTCCCAGAGTTCACTCAAACTCACATCCATCAAGTCAGTGATGCCATCCACCCATCTCATCCTCTGTTGTCCCCTTCTCCTCCTGCCCCCAATTTCTCCCAGCATCAGAGTCTTTTCCAATGAGTCAACTCTTTGCATGAGTTGGCCAAAGTACTGGAGTTTCAGCTTTAACATCAGTCCTTCGAATGAACACCCAGGATTGATCTCCTTTAGAATAGACTGGTTGAATTTCCTTGAAGTTCAAGGGACTCTCAGGAGTCTTCTCCAACACCACAGTTCAAAAGCATCAATTCTTCAGCACTCAGCTTTCTTCACAGTCCAACTCTCACATCCATACATGACCACTGGAAAAACCATAGCTTTGACTAGATGGAGGGAGATTGCAATTTACCAAGAAGAGAAACATCTTGATTAAAATGTACAAGGTGGGGCTTCCCTGGTGGTCCAGTGGTTAAGACCACATTTCCAATGCAGGGGGTTTGATCCCTGGGTGGGGAACTGGGCTCCCACATGTCATTCAGCCAAAAGTAAAAATAAAATAATTTTTTTAAAATCGTAAAAGGTGAGTAGTTGTTCCTCAGAAAAAATAAAGAAGAAGCATGTTTAAGGCAAGGACAATAGAATGTGTTCAGAGACACACAAAAAAGGTGTCCCATGATGCTGTCAGATGATTTGGAAGTGAAGGCATCAGGGGTGTGGGGAAGGGAAGGGCTGAGCATCGTGCACCAAAGGGATCAAGATTCAAGACTAGAAACACAGAAAATAGTACCAGAATTCAGGAAGACAAAAGTTAACTTGCAGGCAGAATAATAGTATTTGTGTTTATTTCAAAGAGAGAGAGGGAGGGACGGAGGAAAGAAGGAAGAAAATACTGTGATGGGTGCTTGGAGAAAAAGGTGAGGTTTGGAGTGGGCCTGAATGTAAGAAATTTTCAGTGTGTGACGGTGTTTGTGGTTTCAGGGAGGTAATGCAATGATGCAGACTAACGTGATAGATTCTTTTTCTGTGGTACAACTTCTGTAAGTGTGCTAAGCACACTGAATGGGTTTTTATAGAAACAAGAATTTTTGGATTATGGTCCCAAACTCAAACTTCTGAGGCTCTGGACCCTCCAAGGTCAAGTTTCTGGGGCAGGTTAGGAACATATTTATAGGGAGATCTGTGCCTGTGTGTTTCCATTGGGATGTGCATGTGAAATGGTAACTTTCCGCTCATGGATTTCTTCACTCTGAGACTAAACTGTGTAAATTAAACAGCAGCCCTATTCTGCAGTTTTCCTGAGCTTTTACTGCTCTCTGGGGTCTGTGTTTTGAGTTTGGTGCTTTCCAAGTGACCAGGTACAGCCAATTCTAGCATGAGACTTAACAGGCTGACATTGGGATCCCCAGCTCCTTGGAAGCAGAATGAGAACTTGACTGGAAATACATGCTGGCAAGACCCGTGAATGGCAAGCCAGGCCAAAATACCCACCCACACTTGTTGGCTCGGGGACTGTATTACATTCATTCTTCTTTCCCAATCTATTTCTAAGAAGTGAGATAAAGAAGGGTTTTTTAAAAAAAAGGTAAAATAAACAGAAAATAGCATAGCCAAAAAAGAAATAAATAACACCATTAAAGTTTACAGCAAAGATACAAAATCCAGTGAACACTTTCTGGGGATGTAATAATTGATTCGTTTAATTAATTTTTCTTTGGGAAGAAAGGAGCCTTCCATTCCATTTCCTCCTTTCCCCTCCCCTCCAGAGATACTATCTTACATTTGTCTACCATTTACCATGTTCTTGCTTAAAAAGAAATTGGACCAAACATGAATATATCTTTATGCAATATTTGATTATTGTCTCCTTTTTTTGAAAAAAGTATTCATCTATCTTTGGTGATGCTGGGTCTTCGTTGCTGCTCAAGCTTTTCTCTAGTTACCGTGAGTGGGGGCTCCTCTGTGGCTGCGGTACGTGGTTTCTCACTGCGGTATCTTCTTTTGTTGTGGAGCCTGGGCTCTAGGGCATGCAAGCTTCAGCAGGTGTGGGCTGTGGGCTCAGTACTTGCAATTCCCAGGCTCCAGAGCACAGGCTCAGTTGTTGCGGTGCATGGGTTTAGTTCCTCCGCAACATGTAGAGTCTTCCCAAACCAGGGTCGAACCGTGTCTCTTCCATCAGCAGGCAAGTTCTTTATCACTGAGCCACCTGGGAAGCCCTGTTTTTGCTTCCTTTTGAGTTTTGTAATTATCTCATACTCAGAGTTAACAGATTTACTCATTTTATCGAATGGTTGTTTCTAAGATTCATTCATATTGTTACATGTAACTGAAGTTCATTTTCACAGCTAGAAAATATTACATTGCCTGAGTATCTCACCATTTATTCTTTTGTAGATAGACTCTACCATTGTGTCTATTTTCTGCTGTTATGAAAATGATATTATAATTATTTTTTATATATCTCCTGGTGCTTGTGCAAGAGTTGTTTAGGGTTACATACATAGGAACAGATTGCTAGGATATACAGGTGGCCAATCATTCCAGTTTACTTGGAACTTCAGAATTTCCTAAGATACAGGATTTCCAGCATTAAAACTAGGACAGTCTCGGACAAACTGGTATGAGTGTTCACCTTAAATATGCACTTGTTCAACTTTACAACATGATGCTAAACTCTTTCCCAAAGAGACAGTAGCAATTTCCACTCCTGACCAGCACAACAGAAAAGTGAGAATTCCTCCAGAGACCCAGTCTCCCCGTGGTGTGTGTTCTCAAGATCTTAATTTTTGCCACTCAGTTGAGTGTGAAATGGTGTCTTACCATGGTTTGAGTTCCATGTTTACTAAAGAGGTTCCAGTTTTTTCATATTTTGTTCTCTACTTGTGTTTCTTTTTTGTGAAATGTCTTCCACATCTGTCTTTTTCCTGTTGGTTGTTTTGTTAGACACACCTTAGGTACCTCTTCATTTTCTTTCAGCTTTACCATTATCTGAAACAGGTTTTGTCACAGTAGCATTAATGATGTTTTTGGCTGAATAATTCTTATTGTGGGGGACTGTCCTGTGCATTGTAGTATGTTTATTCTTGGCCTCTACTCACGAGATGCTAGTAGATTCTCCCAATTGTGACAATAATAAGAATGGGATCTCTAGATATGAAATATCTCTATTTGTGTCACCCTGGGGGATAAAATTGTACCTGACTGAAAAACATTGACCTATATCCTTAGCAGCTTGCTCTGGTGGGAGAGAGGAGCAAGGCAGAAAAAGTCCCTCTCCATGCATCTCTCCGGTGGCCTATTCCATGGCATGTGTCCTTGCATAGCATGTTTAGAAGTTTCCCGTGTCACTTAGCAGATGCATTTGCTGAACTCCTGGCTATGTTTCTTTGTGGTTCATCATAATGCAGTGTGTAGGATAGTAACATAGCACTTTTTCTTGCTTCTTATTCTTCCTTGCTTCATTTATTCTCTCCTACCTTGGGATTGCATGTTCCAATTAAGGCATTATCTGTTAGTGCTTGTCCCTAGGAAACTGAACTAAAACAAGTGGTTGTAGAAAGATACCCTGTGGTTAGGATTTGGGAATTGGATTACACACCTGTCTGAAAGTAATGGGGACCACAAATTTTTCAGTGTGGTAATTGGAGTGAAAATTAATCCTGGTATATAGGAGCATCAAACTTGTTCACACTTGTTCAATGGGAGGTCATCATTATACAAGCATCTGCCTGTAGTAAATCTAGATGAGACTTAGGTAGGTAGTTAAATGTTGGGATATCTAATAGCTATAACATACAATGATAATTATACAGATTGTAGAATAAGATGACCACTTTTTTGATGTTGTTGTTCAGTTGCTCAGTAGTGTCAGACTCTTTGTGACCCAGTGGACTTTGGCACTCCAGGCTTCCCTGTCCTTTACTATCTCCCAGAGTTATTCAAACTCATGTCCATCAAGTCAATGATGCCACCCAACTGTCTCATCCTATGTTGCCCTCTTCATCTCCTGCCCTCAATTTTCCTAGATGAGGGTTTTATCCAATTAGCTGATGCTTCGCATCAGGCCCCCAAAGTATTGGAGCTTCAGCTTCAGCATTAATCCTTCCAATGAATATTCAGGGTTGATTTCCTTTAGGATTGACAGACTTGATCTCCTTGTTGTCCAAGAGACTCTCAAGAGTCTTCTCCAGCACCATAGTTCAAAAGCATCAGTTCAGTGCTCAGCCTTCCTTATGGTCCAGTTCTCACATCTATTGGAAAATCTGTGACTTTAAGTATATGGAACTTTGAGACTCAATACACAACTTTGTAAGATTCAGGGCCCAGATAGGGATGCTGAGATCTGGCATGAGTTCATTTGAATGGATGAACTTGAGAACCTTGACTCCTGAATTTCCCTAAGCCATCTTGGAAGAAACTGATCCAGACATGTGCATGAGTGTCCAGGAGTCTCCGATGGAGTGTTGATCAGTGGTGGCCTGCTTCAGGATCCGAGGCACTGAGTACAATAGTGCATGAATGGGACATTTTGAAGGAGGTCACCACTATCATCATTACATCCACCGTAGTTTGGCCTCAGGTCAAAGCCGTGCCCATCAACAGAAAACTGGGTTACAGATTTACTGAATGTGGCCCAAGGAGGCAAGCCAGGTGGTCTGGTATTCCCATCTCTTTAAGAATTTCCCACAGTTTGTTGTGATCCACACAGTCAAAGGCTTTGGCATAGTCAATAAAGCAGAAGTAGATGTTTTTCTGGAACTCTCTTGCTTTTTCAATGATCCAATGGATGTTGTCAATTTCATCTCTGGTCCCTCTGGCTTTTATAAGTCCAGCTTGAACATCTGGAAGTTCACAGTTCATGAGCTGTTGAAGCCTGGCTTGGAGAATTTTGAGCATTACTTTGATAGTATGTGAGATGAGTGCAATTGTGCAGTAGCTTGAGCATTCTTTGGCAATGCCTTTCTTTGGGATTGGAATGAAAACATTTTTTCCAGTCCTGGCTACTGCTGAGCTTTCCAAATTTGCTGGCATACTGAGTGCAGCACTTTCACAGCATCATCTTTTAGGATTTGAAATAGCTCCACTGGAATTCCATCACCTCCACTAGCTTTGTTCATTGATGCTTCCTAAAGCCCACTTGACTTCAAATTCCAAGATGTCTGGCTCTAGGTGAGTCATCACACCATCATGATTACCTAGGTCATGTAGATCTTTTTTTGTATAGCTCTTCTGTGTATTCTTTCCACCTCTTCTTAATATCTTCTGCTTCTGTTAGGTCCCTACCATTTCTGTCCTTTATTGTGCCCATCTTTGCATGCAATGTTCCCTTGGTATCTCTAATTTTCTTGAAGAGATCTCTAGTCATTCCCATTCTATTGTTTTCTTCTATTTCTTTACATTGATCACTGAAGAAGGCTTTCTTATCTCTCCTTGATATTCTTTGGAAGTCTACATTCAAATGGGTATATCTTTCCTTTTCTTCTTTGCCTTTCACTTCTCTACTTCTCACAGCTGTTTGTAAGGGCTCCTCAGACAACCGTTTTTACTTTTTGCATTTCTTTTTCTTGGGGACAGTCTTGATCACTGCCTCCGGTACAGTGTCACAAACCTCTATCAGTAGTTCTTCAGGCACACTATCAGATCTAATCCCTTGAATCTATTTGTCACTCCATTGTATAGTCGTAAGAGATTTGATTTAGGCCATACCTGAATGATCTAGTGATTTTCCCTACTTTCTTCAATTTAAGTCTGAATTTGGCAATAAGGAGTTCATGATCTGAGCCACAGTCAGCTCCCAGGCTTGTTTTTGCTAACTGTATAGAGCTTCTCTATCTTTGGCTGCAAAGAATATAATCAATCTGACTTCAGTATTGACCATCTGATGATGTCCATGTGTAGAGTCTTCTCTTGTGTTGTTGGAAGAGGGTGTTTGCTATGACCAGTGCATTCTCTTTACAGAACTCTATTAGCCTTTGCCCTGCTTCATTCTGTACTCCAAGGGCAAATTTTCCCTTTACTCCAGGTATTTCTTGACTTCCTACTTTTACTTTCCAGTCCCCTATAATGAAAAGGACATCTCTTTTTTGGGTGTTAGTTCTAGAGGATCTTGAAGGTCTTCATAGAACCATTCAGCTTCTTTAGCATTACTGGTCGGGGCATTACTTGGATTACTGTGATACTGAATGGTTTGCCTTGGAAATGAACCATAGCTTTGACTAGATGGACCTTTTTGGCAAAGTAATGTCTCTGCTTTTTAATATACTATCTAGTTTGGTCATGGCTTTTCTTCCAAGGAGCAAGTGTCTTTTAATTTCATGGATGCAGTCACCATCTGCAGTAATTTTGGAGCCCCCCCCAAAATAAAGTCTATCACTGTTTCCACTGTTTCCCCATCTGTTCACCACGAAGTGATGGGACCAGATGCCATGATCTTAGTTTTCTGAATATTGAGTTTTAAGCCAACTTTTTCACTCTCCTCTTTCACTTTCATCAAGAGGCTCTTTAGTTATTCTAAAAAGAAAAAAGCTGAGAAATCTGAGAATTCTGTATGCAGATCAAGAAGCAACAGTTAGAACTGGACATGGAACAACAGACTGGTTCCAAATCAGGAAAGGAGTATGTCAAGGCTGTATATTGTCACCCTCCTTATTTACCTTATATACAGAGTAAATCATGGAAAATGCTGGGTTGGATGAAGCACAAGCTGTAATCAAGATTGCTGGAAGAAATAGCAATAACTTCAGGTATGCAGATGACACCATGCCTTATGGCAGAAAATGAAGAGGAACTACAGAGCCTCTTGATGAAAGTAAAAGAGGAGAGTGAAAAAGTTGGCTTAAAAACACAACATTCAGAAAACTAAGATCATGACATGCAGTCCCATCACTTCATGGCAAATAGATGGGGAACCAATGGAAATGGTGATTTTTCACTGTTATATTTTGGGGCTCCAGAATCACTGCATAGGGTGAGTGCAGCCATGAAATTAGAAGACACTTGCTCCTTGGAAGAAAAACTATGACCAAATTAGACAGCATATTAAAAAGCAGAGACATTACTTTACCAGCAAAAGTCCTTCTACTGAAGGCTATGATTTTTCCAGTAGTCATGTATGTATGTGAGTGTTGGGCTATAAAGAAAGCCAAGGACCAAAGAATTAAAGCTTTCAAACTGTGGTTTTGGAGGAGACTCTTAAGAGTCCCTTGGGCTGTAAGGAGATCCAACCTGTCAATCCTAAAGGAGATCCAATCCTGTCAATTCTCAATATTCATTGGAAGGACTGATGCTGAAGCTGAAAATACAACACTTTGACCACCTGATGCGAAGAACCGTTTCACTGGAAAAGACCCTGATGCTGGGAAAGATTGAATGCAGGAGGAGAAGGGGACAACAGAGGATAAGATGGTTGGATGTTATCACCAGCACAATGGACATGAGTTTAAGTAGGCTCTGGGAGTTCGTGATGGACAGGGAAGCCTGGAGTGCTGAAGTCCATGGGATTGCAGAGAGTCAGAGATGACTTAGCTGAACTGGACTGATCGTGGAAGACAGGAGCAATCCCTTCTCCCTTGACAGAGAACAACCACCTTCCTTACCCAATGGCTATACAAGGACCTCATCTGAAGCCTCCTATGATAATTTTCATTCAACTTAAGTTCTTTCTCTGCTACTCCTTATTGCCTCCAAGCTGATAACTAGAGAATAGAGTCAACAGAAAAGTACCAGCCTTTCCCTGGGGAGGTTTGGCATACCCATTGATAAATTGAAGTGCCTAGCTAATTTATGCCCTCAAAACCAAGGAAACCTACATTAAAGCAAACTTTGAGTTCATAGCAGGGAAGGTGGAACCCACATGGAGCTGAAACAGTGAGTATTTCTTTGATATAGAAGCACTCAGTAACTCAAGATTCAGTATTTTTGCAAAGGACTCTTGAAGCTGTCCTCTATCGTTTCTAGGATGGTTCTTTGAAGCTTATATGCTCTGATGGCCTATAGCAAATGAAGAGAAAACCCCACAGCTTCTTTGACCCCATCCTTTTTTTCCCCCTCATCATTTTATTTTTTATTTCATTCATCCACAGTAATTTTGGAGAGCAGGAAAATAAAATAAAATAACATCTGCCACTGTTCCTTCTTTTTCCCCATCTATTTACTAAGAAGTGATGGGACTGGATACCATGACCTTAGTTTTTTAAATTTTGAGTTTTAAGCCAGCTTTTTTACTCTCCCTTTCACCTTCATCAAGAGACTCTCTAGTTCTTCTTCACTTTCTGCCATTAGAGTGGTATCATCTGCATATCTGTGGTTGCTGATATTTCTCCCAATAATCTTGATTCCAGCTTGTGATTAATCTAGCCTGGCATTTCACATGTTGTACCCTGTATATAAGTTATTGCAGAGTGACAGTATATAGCCTTGACATACTCCTTTCCTGATTTGGAACCAGTCTGTTGTTCCATGTCTGGTTTTAACTATTGCTTCTTGACCTGAATATAGGTTTCACAGAAGGCAGGTAAGGTGGTCTGGTATTCCCATCTCATTAAGAATTTTTCACGGTTTGTTGTGATCCACACAGTCAAAGGCTTTAGTGTAGTCAATGAAACATAAGTGAAGTGAAAAGAAAGTCAGTTGTGTCCAACTCTTTGCAACCCCAGGGCCACTGCTATAGTCCATGGAATTCTCTAGGCCAGAATAGTGGAGTGGGTAGCCTTTCCCTCTTCCAGGGAAATGAAATAGAAGTAAATGCTTTTCTGGAATTCCCTTGCTTTCTCTATGATCCAACAGATGTTAGTAATTTTATTTCTGCTTCCTCTGCCTTTTCTAGACCCAGCCTGTACATCTGGAAGTTCTTGGTTCATGTACTGAAACCTAGCTTGTAGGATTTTGAGCATTACCTTGCTAGCATGTGAAATGAACACAGTTGTACTGTAGTTTGAACATTCTTTGGCATTGCCCTTCTTTGGAATTGGACTGAAATCTGACCTTTCCCAGTCCTGTGGCCACTGCTGAGTTTTCCAGATTTGTTGGCATATTGACTGCAGCACTTTAACAGCATCATCTTTTAGGATTTGAAATAGCTCAACTGGAATTTCATCACCTCCACTAGCTTTATTTGTAGCGATGCTTCCTAAGGCCCACTTGACTTTACCCTCCAAGGTATCTGGCTCTAGGTGAGTGGCCACACCATCATAGTTATCCAGTTCATTAAGACCTTTCTTGTATAGTTCTTCTATGTATTCTTGCCACTTCTTCTCAATATCTTCTGCTTCTGTTACATTCTTGCCATTTCTGTCCTTTATTGAGCCCATCTTTGCATGAAATATTCCATTGGTATCTCCAGCTTTCTTGAAGAGATCTCTAGTCTTTCCCATTATTTTTATGACTGAGTAATAATCCATTGTATATATGTACTGTGTATTCTTTATCCTTTCATCTATTGATGTACATTTAGGTTGTTTCCATGTCTTGGCTCTTGTAAATAGTGCTTCACTGAACCCTGGGGTTCATGTATCTTTATGAGTTATGAATTTCTCCAGATATATGCTGAGGAGTGAGATTGCTGGATCATATGGTAGTTTTACCATATCTTGATAAAAGATCAGATAGCTCATGGAAGAGGGAAGTTAAAATGAATGTAAAGATAGTTTTAGGTACTGTCTGAGGACCTGTCACTTGACTATGTTTCTAACTAAGAGAGCCCAGAGGATACTCCTTGTACAAAGACAATAAATATTCTCTGCAGAAGGGTGCTCTGTGGAGGCTGTCATCTATAGGCTGGGTTGACGTGCAGAAAAGCTATCTGGGAGTTGAGCTTCCTAATATCACTTATATAATGGGACCCAGAATAACAGAGTGTGTAAGCAGTACTTATTGTAAGTGGCAAGGTAGACTTAACTACCATAATGGGCAGAAAAATTAAAGTTCTTGTTAGGGTGCCTTGAACCACAGAGATCTGACAGTCGTGAGAGGCTGGAAATCTTTGGGACAAAGTAATTGGACAGCTGATTGGGGTGATGCACAGTTTGGAAAATCAGGAAATTTTCTGGGAAAATATGACTCATGGAATATCACGGTCCCTTACCAATTTTCCACCTCTAAATCAGTTCATAGATTGACCAAAAAAAAATTTGACAGTCAACTCATACTCATCTTTATTCTATTTTTAATTGTTTTTACATTTTACATATACCTGTTTTGTATGTATCTGCTAATCCTATTGGGTGCATAAGCCAGCTTGTCATTTTGTCAACTTAATTTTGGTGATGTTTCTCCTTCTGTGGTAATAGTTGATTGTGTGTGTGTTAATCACTCAGTCATGTCCACCTCTTGGCAACCCCATGGACTGTAGCCCGCCAAGTTCTTCTGTCCATGGAGTTCTCCAGGCAAAAATACTGGGTTGAGTGCCATTTCCTTCTCTAGGGGATCTTCCTAACCCAGGGATTGAATCCAGGTCTCCCACATTGCAGGTAGATTCTTTATGGTCTAAGCCACCATCAGTGTTCATATGTAGGAAACCTCAGGGCTTAAATCAATGGTGTTTTCCTAGGGGAAAGTGTTACTTTGCTTCCTCTAAGGCAGTAACAACTTTAGCCTTCTTCCAAAACTCCATTCTAGGTTCTTTCTCATAAGCTTAAACACCCTGCCTTTGCTATTCAGAGGACTTAAGGCTTGGTCTCCAGATCAGTGTTGGTTTTGCCATGTTCCCTGGGCTAGCCTGTCTTTTTCATTAGTTTATTCTCTGTATAGATTCTCTAGTTTATGTAACTTATTCATAGAGTGGGTGGGGGTGCTCATATATTTCCTTTACTACCTAGTGAGCCTAGCAAAATTTTGTCATTTTTTAAATGTATCCAGGAGACATTTGTATTTTTGCATAAGAAGACTTCAAATTATCTAGTTTGCAAAAGGAAATCACTTTGTCTCCCCTCTAACATCACTGGCACCATGAAAATGACTAAATGCAGTTAGTAACTCCCCAGCCCACCCATCATGGTGGAATTGCTTTTGGTCCAGGAAGTATTTAATCGAGTGAATCAGAGGGGCTGTTTTTCTCATCCACTGTCAAATATACTCCCACATGGCTAACAGATGTTGATCAGAAGACTGGCCTGTATGTGGACATTTTGAATGAAGTTTCTCTGAGCAGAAGAAGCAAGGTCAGCTGGCTCTTCTCTCTACGCATTCTCTCGTCTGCATTTAACACAGAGATTTAATGTATTCTGAACTGTCCCTCTTCTTTTAGCCTTTTTTTTTTTTTTTTTGAATCAGGTTTGTATGTAGTACTTTTAGAAAGATTTTTGGACACCCAAAAAAAGCAAGAAATTTTAGAGTGTTTTAGTTCTAAAACACTCTCATCAACAGGGAATTGCCAAATTCCTGTATTCTAAGTGAGAGAAGCGTGGACGAATTTGACTGACATTCACATAAATTTTACCGACACAAATTGACATGAATTTGACAGACTTTCATATGTTGGAGCAGAGTTCTCATGCTTACACAGACCAGGCAGTGTAAGAAGCAGTAGGTGGAGGTGAGCCCTGTGCAGACAGGGGTACATGTGCTTGTCTGAGTGCAGGGGCTCATACTCAGTTCCTGTCTGTGTTGTCCTGTGGGAATGGGGCTCAGGTCTATCAGGTGTTTTAACTTTTAGAGATATCTGAAAACTGGAATTTTCTGACATGAGTTCTCCCAATTTTTGAACACTGATTTACTAAAAACAAATGTGGATATGCTACCCACAAACAACCTGACTGTTCAGAGAAACAAAACACATTTGTAGGCAGCTGACAAACTGAATTTCTCCTGCTGACAAGTTCAAATTGACAAAATGTAAATCCTATCTGCATGGCAATTTAGTTACTTTGTATCAAGGAAAATAAATTTTTGTCTCATTTATCTTTGCTTTTGTTTACTTGTTTTTCTGTCTGGGATTTTTTTCCCAAGTAAAACTTAAAAGTCTAGTGGATCCTCTATCAATTAGAGCTCCACATATGCAAAGATCCTGTGTATAAGGGTGTGTGTGTTTGAGAGTGAGAAGGGCAGAGAGAGAGGAGAAACATGGAAACAATTTAGAATCTCAAGAAAGCTACGCTGACTCTAAATAAGCCAAATGTTCAATGAGAGAATGATAAAAAAAAAAGTATATTGGTTTCTTCACACAATAGAATACTGTACAACCATGCAAAGATCACACTATTGATCCACACAATAACATGGATTAATCTCACAGACAATATGTTGAACAAAAGGAACCAGACACAACAAAGGGTGTATGCATGATTCTACTTACATGGAGTGCAAGAACAGACAAAAATAATCAATGGTGTTAGAACTCAACTCGTTAGTTTACAGCGATAGAACTTTGGAGGACACACAGGAGCTTTCTAGGATGTTGGTAATGGTCTGTCTTCTGACCCGGGAGTGGTTGTGTAGCTGTTAACAGTTAAGATTTCTGCATTCTATGTGCAATGAAAAGTAAATCAATAACTAAACGGCAGCAGCTGTGGTTAACTGAGTTAACTCTATGGTTTTGCAGCTCAGGGATAGTCTCTGAGTAATTTGAAGGGGATTTTCAAGGATTCCCATTTTCACAGGTGTGAAAGGGCTGAAACTGGAAGGCTAATTCTTCTCTCATTCAACTTGTGATGTCAGCCTAACAAGCACACATGGTAGAGCTGAAGGCCATCAGCTTCCCCATGTCGTGTGATAGTCCAGTTTTTCCAAGTCCTCCAGGTCCCCCACCTATGAAATACAACTTCCTTTAACCAAGTATAGCCATTCAGAGTTTCCTGTAAACCTGCCAAGCTTGGGAGTGGCACTTTGGTGGGCACTCCTTGTGGACACTGACCCTTTCTCTGACCCTGCAGTACCCTAGCCTCTGCACATTAAAAAAAAAAAAAATAGAGTAATCTTCTCCCTTCACTCACAAGCCTAATATTTCTATAAAGTGGCCTGAGGAATAGACTCAGGAGACTGGCTGCTCCCCAGCCTGACTCTCTTCTACTGAGAATTTGAGTCACAGTGCAGATTGCCTCTCCTGTCCCAGGGACTAGCAAGTGAGGTCCCAACAAGAAGCTATTGGAAGGAACCTAAAGAGCCCGGGCTGTTTAATTTGGCATTTGTTCTTTTTTTTTTTTCTTTTCTTTTTTTAATACAAATTTATTTATTTTAATTGGAGGTTAATTACTTTACAATATTGTATTGATTTTGCCATACATCAACATGAATCCGCCACAGGTATACACGTGTTCCCCATCCTGAAACCCCCTCCCACCTCCCTCCTTGTACCATCCGTCTGGGTCATCCCAGTGCACCAGCTCCAAGCATCCAGTATCATGCATCAAACCTGGACTGGCGATTCGTTTCATATATGATATTATACATGTTTCAACGCCATTCTCCGAAATCATCCCACCCTCGCCTTCTTCCAGAGTCCAAAAGACTTCTATACATCTGTGTCTCTTTTGCTATCTCACATACAGGGTTATTGTTACCATCTTTCTAAATTCCATATATATGCATTAGTGTACTGTACTGGTCTTTTTCTTTCTGGCTTACTTCTCTCTGTATAATAGGCTCCAGTTTCATCCACCTCATTAGAACTGATTCAAATGTATTCTTTTTAATGGCTGAGTAATACTTCATTATGTATATGTACCACAGCTTTCTTATCCATTCATCTGCTGATGGACATCTAGGTTGCTTCCATGTCCTGGCTGTTATAAACAGTGCTGCGATGAACATGGGTTACATGTGTCTCTTTCAATTCTGGTTACCTCGGTGTGTATGCCCAGCAGTGGGATTGCTGGGTCATAAGGCAGTTCTATTTCCAGTTTTTTAAGGAATTGCCACACTGTTCTCCATGTGGCTGTACTAGTTTGCATTCCTACCAACAGTGTAAGAGGGTTTCCTTTTCTCCACACCTTCTCCAGCATATATTGCTTGTAGACTTTTGGATTGCAGTCATTCTGACTGGCGAGAAATGGTACTTCATTGTGGTTTTGATTTACATTTCTCTGATAATGAGTGATGTTGAGCATCTTTTCATGTGTTTGTTAGCCATCTGTATGTCTTCTTTAGAGAAATCTCTATTTAGTTTTTTGGCCCATTTTTTGATTGGGTCATTTATTTTTCTGGAATTGAGCTGCAGGCATTGCTTGTATATTTCTGAGATTAATCCTTTGTCAGTTGCTCCATTTGCTATTATTTTCTCCCATTCCAAAGGCTGTCCTTTCACTTTGCTATAGTTTCCTTCATTGTGCAAAAGCTTTTAAGTTTTATTAGGTCCCATTTGTTTATTTTTGCTTTTATTTTCATTACTCTGGGAGGTGGGTCATAGAGGATCCTACTGTGATGTATGTCGGAGAGTGTTTTGCCTATGTTCTCCTCTAGGAGTTTTATAGTTTCTGGTCTTACGTTTAGATCTTTAATCCATTTTGAATTTATTTTTGTATATGGTGTTGGAAAGTGTTCTAGTATCATTCTTTTACAAGTGGTTGACCAGTTTTCCCAGCACCACTTGTTAAAGAGATTGTCTTTTCTCCATTATATATTCTTGCCTCCTTTGTCAAAGATAAGGTGTCCATAGGTGCGTGGATTTATCTCTGGGTTTTCTATTTCATTCTACTGATCTATATTTCTGTCTTTGTGCTGGTACCATACTGTCTTGATAACTGTAGCTTTGTAGCCAAAGCTTTGTAGCTTTCTAGACTGTAGCCAGGTCTGGCAGGTTGATTCCTCCTGTTCCATACTTCTTTCTCAAGATTGCTTTGGCTTTTGGAGATTTTTTTGTATTTCCATACAAACTGCAAAATTATTTGTTCTAGTTCTATGAAAAATACCATTGGTACCTTGATAGGAATTGCATTGAATCTATAGATTGCTTTGGGTAGTATACTCATTTTCACTATATTGATTCTTCCAATCCATGAACATGGTATATTTCTCCACCTATTTGTGCCCTCTTTGATTTCTTCCATCAGTGTTTTATAGTTTTATATTTCTAGGTCTTTTGTTTCTTTCAGTTCAGTTAGTTCAGTCACTCAGTCATGTCCAACTCTTTGTGACATCATGAATTGCAGCATGCCAGGCCTCCCTGTCCATCACCAACTCCTGGAGTTCAACCAAACTCGTGTCCATTGAGTCAGTGATGCCATCGAGCCATCTCATCCTCTATTGTCCCCTTCTCCTCCTGCCCCCAATCCCTCCCAGCATCAGAGTCTTTTCCAATGAGTCAACTCTTCGCATGAGGTGGCCAAAGTTTGTTTCTTTAGGTAGATATATTCCTAAGTATTTTATTCTTTTCATTGCAATGGTGAATGGAATTGTTTCCTTATTTTCTCTTTCTGTTTTCTCATTGTTAGTGTATAGGAATGCAAGAGATTTCTGTGTGTTAATTTTATATCCTGTAACTTTACTATATTCATTGATTAGCTCTAGTAATTTTCTGGTGGAATCTTTAGGGTTTTCTATGTAGAGGATCATGTCATCTGCAAACAGTGAGAATTTTACTTCTTTTCCAATCTGGATTCCTTTTATTTCTTTTTCTGCTCTGATTGCTGTGGCCAAAACTTCTGAAACTATGTTGAATAGTAGTGGTTAGAGTGGGCACCCTTGCCTGTTCCTGACTTTAGGGGAAATGCTTTCAATTTTTCACCATTGAGGGTAATGTTTGTCATATATAGCTTTCATTATATTGAGGTATGTCCCTTCTATCCCTGCTTTCTGGAAAGTTTTTATCATAAATGGATGTTAAATTTTGTCAAAGGCTTTTTCTGCATCTATTGAGATAATCGTATGGTTTTTATCTTTCAATTTGTTAATGTGGTGTATTACATTGATTGATTTGCAAATATTAAAGAATCCTTGCATTCCTGGGATAAAGCCCACTTGGTCATGATGTACGATGCTTTTAATATGTTGTTGGATTCTGTTTGCTAGAATTTTGTTAAGGATTTTTGCATCTGTGTTCATCAGTGATATTGGCCTGTAGTTTTCTTTTTTGTGTGTGGTATCTTTGTCTGGTTTGGGTATTAAGGTGATGGTGGTCTCATAGAATTAGTTTGGAAGTTTACCTTCTTCTGCAATTTTCTGGAAGAGTTTGAGTAAGATAGGTGTTAGCTCTTCTCTAAATTTTTGGTAGAATTCAGCTGTGAAGCCATCTGTTACTGGGCTTTTGTTGGCTGGAAGATTTCTGATTACCGTTTTGATTTCTGTGCTTGTGATAAGTCTGTTAAGATCTTCTATTTCTTCCTGGTTCAGTTTTGGAAAGTTATACTTTTCTAAAAATTTGTCCATTTCTTCCAAGTTTTCCATTTTATTGGCATATGGTTGATGATAGTAGTCTTTTATGATCCTTTGTATTTCTGTGTTGTCTGTTGTGATTTCTCCATTTTCATTTCTAATTTTGTTCATTTGATTCTTCTCCCTTTGTTTCTTGATGACTCTAGCTAATGGTATGTCAATTTTATTTATCTTCTCAAGGAACCAGCTTTTAGCTTTGTGGATTTTTGATATGGTCTCTTTTGTTGCTTTTGCATTTATTTCTGCCCTAATTTTTAAGATTTCTTTCCTTCTACTAACCCTGGGGTTCTTCATTTTTTCTTTTCTAGTTGCTTTAGGTGTAGAGTTAGGTTATTTATCTGAATTTTTTCTTTTTTATTGAGGTAAGCCTGTATTGCTATGAACCTTCCCCTTAACACTGCTTTTACAGTGTCCGAAAGGTTTTGGGTTGCTGTGTTTTCATTTTCATTCGTTTCTATGCATATTTTGATTTCTTTTTGGATTTCTTCTATGATTTGTTGGTTATTCAGAAGCGTGTTGCTTAGCCTCCATATGTTGGATTTTTTAATAGTTTTTTTCCTGTAATTGAGAAAGTGAAGAAGAATTAAAGAGCCTTTTGATGAAAGTGAAAGAGGGGAGGGAAAAATTTGGCTTAAAGCTCAACATTCAGTAAACTAAGATCATGGTATCTGGTCCCATCACTTCATGGCAGATAGATGGGGAAATAGTGAAAACAGTGGCTGACTTTATTTTTCTGGGCTCCAAAATCACTGCAGATGGTTATTGAAGCCATGAAACTAAAAGACACTTACTTCTTGGAAGGAAAGTTATGACCAACCTAGACAGCATATTAAAAAGCAGAGACATTACTTTGCCAACAAAGGTCTATCTAGTCAAGGCTATGGTTTTTCCAGTGGTCATGTATTGATGTGAAAGTTGGACAATAAAGAAAGCTGAGCACCGAAGAATTGATGCTTTTGAACTGTGGTGTTGGAGAAGACCCTTGAGAGTCCCTTGGACTACATGGAGATCCAACCAGTCCATTCTGAAGATCAGTCCTGGGTGTTCATTTGAAGGACTGATGTTGAAGCGGAAACTCCAATACTTTTGGCCACCCGAAGAGCTGACTCATTGGAAAAGACCCTGATGCTGGGAAAGATTGAGGGCAGGAGGAGAAGGGGATGACAGAAGATGAGATGGTTGGATGGCATCACCAAGTAAGAGGAACATGGGTTTGGGTGGACTCCAGGAGTTGGTGATGGACAGGGAGGCCTGGCATTCTGTGCTTCATGGGGTCAAAAAGAGTCAGACGTGACTGAGAGACTGAACTGGACTGAACTTACTGCATTGTGGTCATAAAAGATGATTGGAATGATTTCAGTTTTTTTGAATTTACCAAGGCTAGATTTATGGCCCAGGATGTGATCTATCCTGGAGAAGTTTCTGTGTACACTTGAGCAAAAGGTGAAATTCATTGTTTTGAGGTGAAATGTCCTATAGATATCAATTAGGTCTAGCTGGTCCATTGTGTCATTTAAAGTTTGCGTTTCCTTGTTAATTTTCTGTTTAGTTGATCTATCCATAGGTGTGAGTGGGGTATTAAAGTCTCCCACTATTATTATGTTATTGTTAATTTCCCCTTTCATACTTGTTAGCATTTGCCTTACATATTTGGAAAAGGCAATGGCACCCCACTCCAGTACTCTTGCCTGGAGAATCCCAGGGATGGGGGAGCCTGGTGGGCTGCCTTGTAGGGGGTCACACAGAGTCAGATATGACTGAAATGACTTAGCAGCAGCAGCAGCAGCCTTACATATTGTGGTGCTCCTATGTTGGATGTATATATGTTTA
The DNA here is from genome assembly GCF_014754425.2 of Oryx dammah. Lineage (NCBI taxonomy): Eukaryota > Metazoa > Chordata > Mammalia > Artiodactyla > Bovidae > Oryx > Oryx dammah. Next base: position 79,983,378 of record NW_024070194.1, read on the forward strand.
TAATTGTTATATCTTCTTCTTGGATTGATCCTTTGATCATTATGTAGTGTCCTTCTTTGTCTCTTTTCACAGCCTTTATTTTAAAGTCTATTTTATCTGATATGAGTATTGCTACTCCTGCTTTTTTTTTTTTTTTTTTGGTCTCCATTTGTGTGAAATATCTATTTACAGCCCTTCACTTTCAGTCTGTATGTGTCCCTTGTTTTGAGATGGGTCTCTGGTAGACAGCATATATAGGGGTCTTGTTTTTGTATCCATTCAGCCAGTCTTTGTCTTTTGGTTGGGCATTCAACTGACTCTTTGCAACCTCATGGGCTGTAGCCTACCAGGCTCCTCTGTCCATGGGATTTTCCAGGCAATAGGCCTGGAGTGGATTGCCATTTCCTTCTCCAGGGGATCTTCCCAACCCAGGGATTGAACCTGGGTCTCCCGCATTATAGACAGACGCTTTACCATCTGAGCCACCAGGGAAGTCTATATATGTTTATAATTGTTATATCTTCTTCTTGGATTTATCCTTTGATCACTATGTAGTGTCCTTCTTTGTCTCTTTTCACAGCTTTTATTTTAAAGTCTATTTTATCTGATATAAATATTGCTACTCCTGCTTTTTTTTTTTTTTTTTTTGGTCTCCATTTGTGTGAAATATCTTTTTACAGCCCTTCACTTTCAGTCTGTATGTGTCCCCAGTTTTGAGGTGGGTCTCTGGTAGACAGCATATATAGGGGTCTTGTTTTTGTATCCATTCAGCCAGTCTTTGTCTTTTAGTTGGGGCATTCAACCCATTTACATTTAAGGTAATTATTGATAAGTATGGTCCCATTTCCATTTACTTTGTTGTTTTGGATTCGAGTTTATACACCTTTTCCTGTGTTTCCCGTCTAGAGAAGATCCTTTAGCATTTGTTGAAAAGCTGGTTTGGCTGTGCTGAATTCTCTCAGCTTTTGCTTGTCTGTAAAGCTTTTGAATTTTCCTTCATATCTGAATGAGATCCTTGCTGGGTTGGTAATCTGGGTTGTAGGTTTTTCTCTTTCATCACTTTAAGTATGTCCTGACATTCCCTCCTGGCCTGAAGAGTTTCTATTGAAAGATCAGCTGCTATCCTTATGGGAATCCCCTTGTGTGTTATTTGTTGTTTTTCCCTTGATGCTTTTGATATTTGTTCTTTGTGTTTGATCTTTGTTAATTTGATTAATATGTGTCTTAGGGCATTTCACCTTGGGTTTATCCTGTTTGGGACTCTCTGGGTTTCTAGGACTTGGGTGACTATTTCCTTCCCCATTTTAGGGAAGTTTTCAACTATTATCTCCTAGAGTATTTTTTCATGGCCTTTCTTTTTGTCTTCTTCTTCTGGGACTCCTATGATTTGAATGTTGGGGCGTTTCAGAATGTCCCAGAGGTCCCTGAGGTTGTCCTCATTTCTTTTAATTTTTTTTCTTTTTTCCTCTCTGCTTCATTTACTTCTGCCATTCTACCTTCTACCCCATGTATCCTATCTTCTGCCTCCATTATTCTACTGTTGGTTCCCTCCAGAGTGTTTTTTATCACATTTATTGCATTATTCATTATTAATTGACTCTTTTTTTTTTCTTCTAGGTCCTTGTTAAACATTTATTGAATCTTCTCAATCCTTATCTCCAGGCTATTTATCTGTAACTCTATTTTGTTTTCAAGATTTTGGACCATTTTTATTATCATTATTCTAAATTCTTTTTCAGGTAAACTCCCTATCTCCTCCTCTTTGGTTTGGTTTGGTGGGCATTTATCATATTCCTTTACCTTCTGAGTATTTCTCTGCCTTTTCATCTTGTTTGGATTGCTGTGTTTGGGATGGCCTTTCTGTATTCTGCCAGTTTGTGGTTCCTCTTTATTGTGGAGTTTCCTCCCTGTGGGTGGGGTTGGACGAGTGGCTTAGCAAGGTTTCCTGGTTAGGGAAGCTTGCATCGGTGTTCTGGTGGGTGGAGCTGGATTTCTTCTCTCTGGAGTGCAATGAAGTGTCCAGTACTGAGTTTTGAGATGTCTGTGGGTTTGGTGTGACTTTGGGCAGCCTGTATATTGAAGCTCAGGGCTATGTTCCTGCATTGCTGGAGAATTTGCATGGTATGTCTTGCTCTGGAACTTATTGGCTCTTGGGTGGTGCTTGGTTTCAGTGTAGGTATGGAGGCTTTTGGATGATCTCTTATCAATTAATGTTCCAGGGAGTCAGGAGTTCTCTGCTGTCCTCAGGTTTGAGGCTTGAGCCTCCTGTCTCTGGTTTTCAGTCTTATTCTTACAGTAGCCTCAAGACTTCTCCATCCATACAGCACTGATAATAAAACTTCTAGGTAATGTTGAAAAGATTCTCCACAGTGAGGGACACCCAGAGAGGCTCACAGAGTTACATGGAGAAGAGAAGAGGGCGGAGGGAGATAGAGGTGACCAGGAGAAGAGGGGGAATCAAAAGGAGAGAGAGCAAGCTAGCCAGTATTCAATTCCCTATGTGCTCTCCACAGTCTGGAACCCTCAGAGAGGTTCATGGAGTTACACAGAGAAGAGAAGGAGGGAGGAGATAGAGGTGAGCAGGAGGACAAAGGGGGGAATCAAAAGGAGAGAGATAGATCTAGGCAGTGCTCTGTTCCCTAAGTGTTCTCCGCAGCCCGGAACACCCACAGAAATTCACAGAGTTGGGTTGAGAAGAGAAGGTGAAGGGAGGAGATAGAAGTGACCTGGGGGAGAAAAAGGAGAGTCAAAAGGGGAGGAGAGTAATCAAGCCAGTAATCATATGCAAGTAAAAATGGGTACTGAAGATTGGATTCTTAAATATACAAGTTGGTAACAAATACTATAAAGCAAAGATTAAAAATCTAGAGTAGAAGTTAGACTCTCAAAAATACAATATTTTTTAAAAAATCACAAAAAGTGTAAGAAATATATATGAAGTTTGCTTTAAAAATAGGGTCTTTTTTTGGTTCAAGGTAATAGTATGTTATAAAAATGAAAATTAAAGGAATAATAGAGGATTTTAAAAAGAAAAAAATAAAAATTAAAAAAAATGATAATAGTAAAAATATATCTAGGAATTAGGAATTTCTCTGGAGCTGTTGAGGGCAGTGTGGGGTCAGTTCAGTTTCAGATAGTTCCTTGTTCCACCTTATACTTCTCAAGATCCATGCACCCTTTCCAATGTAGTCGGTGTTAACTACAGGGATTTTAATCTGTTGCACCTGTCACTTCCAAAGCGGTTCCCTCTGTGTGGTCTCTTCAGTGTCCAATTTCTGCCCTGACACTAGGGGGCAAAGGTGGTCTATTGTTTAGGCTCACTAGTTCAGTACTGCTGTGGGAAGGGAGGAACACTGCAAACAAATATCACTGGCATGTGTGGGGAGTACTCGCAGTGTCTCAGCCACACTGGGTTTGCCCCCACTCACTACATTTGTGCTTTTCAGACTACACTGCTCAGGCTTCAGGTTGCTCAGCAGGGAGCGGGCCCTGGGTTGCATGAACTTCCCAGGTCTAAGTCGCTCAGGCTCAGGTTCTCGGGTACTCCACAAAGGTGCAAACTTGGTTGGGCCTGCATTTTGTGCCGTTCCCAGGTCCGAGCAGCTCAGGCAACCAGGTGCATGGTGAGCACACTCTCCTCAGGTGTGGTGTGTCTTATCACCTCCCTGATCCCAGCTCCTCAGGTTTCCAGGTGCTCCCATCTCCAGTGTGCCGTGTGTCTCTTTGGGGGAGCTGATCCCTGGCTGCAACCCTCCCAGCGGATCATCCAGAATCTCAGGAAGTATTGGTTAGAAACTGGAAGCCTGTTCACAGTTTGGTAGGGGATGGCCTCTCTGGGGCTGAGTTTTCCCCTTTCTGGCTCTGGCTGGTGCCCGCCTGGCCCCTGCCTCCGGCAGGGGATGGGCCAGTCCGCAGCTGGCTAGCTCTCCTCTGGTTTTTGCTCAGTCCTTTGTCCTGTGAGCAGGCCCAGCAGTGCCTTAGGTTAGGGCTTTTTGCAGAATAGTTCTCTCTCTCTCTCTCTCTTTTTTTTTTTTTTTTCCTCTCTCTCTCTCTCTGGCTATCCCACAGTCTGGGTTGCTATCTCACGTTAGCTCCCTCAGATTGCCCTCAGGGCATTCAGGCCCGGTCCTTACCCTGAGCAATGCCGCCCACTCCTCACTGTTCAGCCCCCGCTTGCTGGTGGCAGATGCTAGTGTCTGGGGTACTTCTCTGTTTGAAGTTGCCTTTAGGCACATAATTTGTGGGTTTTGTTTGTTTATTTTTCCTCCCAGTTATGTTACCCTCCAAGATTCGAAGAATTCCCCAGACCCGTGGGTGAGAGGGTTTTCTGGTGTTTGGAAACTTCCCCTCTATTAAGACTCCCTTCCTGGGATGGCTCTCCCTCCCTAATTCTTTTTTCTCTCTTTTTATCTTTTATATTTTGTCCTACCTCCTTTCGAAGACAATGGGCTGCTTTTCTGGGTGCCTGATGTCCTCTGCCAGTGTTCAGTTGTTTTGTGGAGTTTGTTCAGGATTTAAATGTTCTTTTGATGAATTTGTAAGGGAGAAAGTGATCTCCCTGTCCTATTCCTGCACCATCTTAGGACCACCCCCCTCTAAAGGAATTTTAAAAGAATAAAACTTAGTCTTTCTACAAATGTTTATTGAGCACTGATTTCTAAAGGCCATGGATATAGCAGTGAACAACAAAATCCTTATTCTTATGAAATTTACACTTGAATCTATTTTAAGAACTTTCCTTAAAATGTCCATTATATTCCTTTAACTTTTAAGTGACAAGAAGTATTTAAGGAAGAAGGAGAAAGCTACTGGGAAAGGAAAAAAAAAAAACAGAATGATTCAACTTATTTTTTGTGTGTGTTAAAAATATTCAGCTTATTATTATTATGTGCTAAAATAATAAGAGAGCCCCAGTATCTGACCTAACTGATCTTCCTAAGCCAGAATTTGAGACATGGAGGGTGTTTTATCAAGCACCCATCCATTCATTCACTCACTGAGACCCCTCTAGGTACCTGGAGCTGTGCCATGGGCTAAAGACACACTAATGAGAAGCCTGGGGAAAGCTTCCTGCCTCTGAAGAGACATTAATTTAGTAAGATTGAATCTTTCAAGATCATATGTGTGCTAAGTCACTTCAGTTGTATCTGACTCTTTGTGACCCTATGGACTCCAGGCCACCAGCCTCATCTGTCCGTGGGATTCTCCAGGCAAGAAATTGAAGTGGGTTGCCATGCCCTCCTCCAGGGGATCTTCCCTACCCAAAGACTGAACCCACGTCTCTTATGTCTCCTGAATTGGCGGCAGGTTCTTTACCACCAGTGCCACATGGGAAGCCCCTCAAGATCATATATCCCAAGCCAAAGAGATGAATATTTTTTAAAAATAAAAGTTATTCAAGTATTTCTTTATATATATTCACTTTACTTATACAGAGCTAATAAGGGGAATGTAGTTATCTGCTTTTTTCTATAATACATTTTCTATGCTCTGATTATTACTATGTGGTCCCAAGTCTTCACTTCTGTGAATTTAATAGGTGCTTATGGCAATTGGGAATCACTTGCCAGCCAAAAAGAAACTTTCTCCCACGTGTCTGTTGCAGAGAGTAATGGACCATTTGTCATGTTATGAGAGGTCTCATTTGGACTGTGTGAGATGGTAACCTGACTTTGAGGTTGCTTCACCCCCCAGGAAGTCCTGCTTCAGATAAGACAATATATTTATAATGATGTAATACAGAATTGGTATCATTGTATAAAACAGAAATAACCCTGTTGTTCCCAAAGTTTTGGAATACACATCAGAGTCAGAGAAACACAGATTGGTGTTCTTGTTGTTGCTCTTCAGTTGCTAAGTCTTGTCTGACTCTTTGCAACCTGTAGCATGCAACTTTGAGGACTGTAGCACACAGGTTCCTCTGTCCTCCACTGTCTCCTGGTGTTTGCTCACATTCATGTCCAATGAGGCAATGCTGCTGTCTAACCATCTCATCCTCTTCCACCCCCTTTTCCTTTTGCCTTCAGTCTTTCCCAGCATTAGGGTCTTTACCAATGAATCCACTCTTTGCATCAGGCCAAAGTATTGGAGCTTCAGCTTCAGCATCAATATCAGTCCTTCCAATGAATATTCAGTGTTGATTTCCTTTAGGATTGACTGGTTTGATCTCCTTTGCTGTCCAAGGGACTCTCAAGAGTCTTCTCCAGCACCACAGTTTGAAAGCATCAATTCTCTGGTGCTCAGCCTTCTTTATGGACCAACTCTCATATCTGTACATGACTACTGGAAAAACCAGAGCTTTGCCAGATTGGTTGGCTTACCCTTAAAGACTCTTACTCAGAAAGTCTGGATGAGGGCTGAGAATTTGCGTTTCTAACAGTCTCCAGTGATGCCTGCACTGATCATTCAGAGGCTACATGTTGAGAACCACCTTGTCTTAATTTAAATATTTGGTTGCAATAAACATGTAAAATTGGTTGATCTGTAGGTATATAAATTGTTATATGAAGGAGGCCATTGTATTCTTTTTTAATTCATTAATTCTAATTGGAGGCTAATTACAATATTGTGGTGGTTTGGGACATACATTCACATGAATCAGCCATGAGTGTACATATGTCCCCATCCTGAAGCCCCCCTCACACCTCCCTCCCCATCCCATCCCTCTGGGTCATCTCAGTGCACCAGCTTTGAGTGCCCTGTTTCATGCATTGAACTTGGACTGTTCACCTATTTCACATATGGTAATATACATCTTTCAATGCTATTCTCTCAAATCATCCCACCCTCACCTTCTTCCACAGAGTCCAAAAGTCTGTTCTTTATATCTGTGTCTCTTTTGCTGTCTCAAATATAGGGTCATCATTATCATCTTTCTAAATTCCATATATATGCCTTAATATACTGTATTGGTGTTTTTCTTTCTGGCTTACTTCACTCTGTATAATAGACTCCAGTTTCATCCACCTCATTAGAACTGATTCTAATGTGTTCTTTTTAATAGCTGAGTAATATTTCATTGGGTATATGTATCACAGCTTTCTTATCCATTTGTCTGCTGATAGACATCTAGGTTGCTTCCATGTCCTAGCTATTGTAAACAGTGCTGTGATGAACACTAGGGTACATGTGTCTCTTTCAACTCTGGTTTCCACAGTGTGTATGCCCAGCAGTGGGATTGCTGGGCCATATGGCAGTTCTATTTCCAGTTTTTTAAGGAATCTCCATACTGTTCTCCTTTGTGGCTGTACTAGTTTGCATTCCTACCAACAGTGTAAGAGAGGTTCCCTTTTCTCCACACCCTCTCCAGCATTTATTGTTTGTAGACTTTTGGATCATAGCCATTCTGACTGGCATGAAATGGTACCTCATTGTGGTTTTGATTTGCATTTCTCTGATAATGAGTGATGCTGAGCATCTTTTCATGTGTTCTTGTAACTGGCTGGGTTACCCAGTATCATAAGGACTAGGCAGTTATAGCTGTTGAGCTCTTGAAGTGTGGCTGTTGACATACGTTGAAATGAAAATATTTTAGATCTCTGATATTAAGCAAAATATATTATTAAAAATAATTTGACTTGATTTTTTAATTTTTAATGAGGCTAAAAGGAATTTTAAATTAAGGCTTGTAATTTGCATTCTATTTCTCCTGGACAAAACTGATCTGTAAAGCTTTTCTAAGTGTGTATGCTGAAGATTTGGAGGTTTTTTTAGGATTTGAAATTTTTTAAGAACTTAAAAGAGTTACTAGAAGAGGAAAAGAAGGTATTATGCTTTTTTTTTGGTATCAATAGGTAAATTATGTTGTTTTCAGCAATATCCTTTATATTCATTTTGTTTTGAATACCAATTAACAAGATTAATATTCATCAGGTGTTTTCAGTAGATGCAGGACCTGCCTCAGTTAATGTAGCTGTTGGGTCAGTTTCTCCTGAGTTGTTTTTATTCCTTGAAGTTACTAAGCAGTGCTCTTCTTCAGAAGCAAACCCCGTAAAGGCCACGGAAATTCCCTTCTTTGAATCTATTTGGACCCCTTGTTCAATACACATAAATCAGTCCCAGATGGATCATAAACCTAAGCTTAGGAGAATATAGTCATGATCTTGGTGGAAACAAAGACTTTTAAAACAGGACTGCAATATAATAGATACAAAGAAAAGATATCTAAGCTGGACTAAGTAAAATTACATGTGTTTGTCAAGAGCATTTTTAAGAGAGTATTAAGAGAGTAGATTGCCTTGGATAATATGGTTATTTTAATAATATTAATTCTTCCAATCCAAAACATGGTGTGTCTTTCCAATTGTTTGTGTTGTCTTTCTTTCATCATTGTCTTATAATTTTCCAAGTACTGGTCTTTTAACTCTTTTGGTGGGTTTATTCCTAGGTAGTTTATTCTTTTTGATGTGATGGTAAATGGGATTTTTCCCTTATTTTTTCTTTCTGATAGTTCATTGTAGTGTATAGAAATGCAACCAGTTTTTGTATATTTATTTTGTATCCTACAACTTTACTGAATTCACTGATGAGCTCTAGTAGTTTTCTGTGGTATCTTTAGGATTTTCTTTGTATAGTGTCATGTCATCTGCAAACAGTGACAGTTTTACTTGTTCCTTTCCAGTTTTGATTCTTTTTATTTCTTTTCCTTCTCTGGTTGATGTGACTAAGACTTCCAAAACTATGTTGAACAAAAATGGTGAAAGTGGGAATCCTTGTCTTATTCCTGATCTTTGAGAAAATACTTTCAGAGGAATCACTATAGGTACACCTATATAAGTACACCTGTAACATATAATATTTTACAGCAACTATACTTAAAATTTAAAAGCATTATTAAGAGAGTGAAACCCAATTATAGAATGTGAGATATATATATATATACACATATTCAACAAAGGAATTTCATCCAGAATTTATAAAGAACTTCATCAACTGAGTAAGAGAAAGGGAGATAACTTGTTTTCTTACTCAACTGACTAAGAAAAAGGGAAGATAGCAAAAGACTTGAACAGATACTTCATAGAAAAGAATATCCCAAGTGGCCAAAGCACATGCACAATGCTCAGACTCATTAATCACTAGGAAAATACAAAACAAAACCACAATACAATGCCATTGCACACACACCAGAATAGCTACAATGAAAAGATTGACAATAGAAAGTGTAGATGAGGATGGAAGCAACTCATAAGCTGCTGGTCAGAGTGTAAATTGTGTAACCACCTTGGAAAGCTGACTGAAACTATCTACTGAAGTCAAATATACACAGAGCTTTACCCAACAATTCCACTCCTAGGTATGTATATACCCACCATGTATTGTGTTCACCTAAAGCATGTACTAGAACATTCATGGCAGTGTTATTTCCGATAGTCTATACTATAAACCAGCCAATATTTCCATCAGTCTATGAGTGAACTTATAAATTGTGGTATCATCATGCAGTGGAACATGAGAGAGTAAGAAGGGGTGTGTCATTTAGCAACATGGATAAATCTCAGAAACTGTCAAATCACGGACATTCAACCTAAAAGAATACATGTTTTGAGACTCTATGCATTTGAAATTCAAGATCAAGCAAAACCAACCTGTGGCAGGAGAAATCAGAATGGTGGCTTATCTTTGGTGAAGATGATGATTCTGGCACAGTGTGAGAGGTGCTTCTGGCACTTTTCTCTCTTTAATTTTTACTATGGTTTCAGAAATATGGTCCTTTTGTGAGAATTCATTAACTGTACCCTTAAGATATGTGTGCTTTTCTATATGTGTACTAGACTTCAATAAAATGACAAAACTTGACAAAAGCAGGAAACACAAGTTGAACCTTCATGACTGCCCCCCAAAGTAACTTACTTCCTTAAAATACACCTGCACACACACACATACACAAACCATAGCTGTATCTCACAACTTATAACTATGGGTTGCAAAAATAATTAAAAATAAATAAAACTATAGGTTGCAACTGACTTTTTCAAATTGTTTAACATAATAAGAATTTTGGACTTATGAGTTTAATTATCTTAAGTTCCTTACTAAACACATATCAGTGAAAATAAAAAATTAATAACCATTGAACTATAGAACTTTAGTAGGTTCTATATTCAATTAGATATCATGTAGCCAATAGAGATTTTACATTATTCAAACTGTCCTCCAAAACCTAAAAAAATATAGGACTTTGATGGCAGGCATATTCTGTATAGGTCATGAGATTTGAGCAGGAAATGGCAACCCACTCCAGTATTCTTGCCTGGAGGATTCCATGGACAGGGGAGCCTGGCGGGCTTCAAGCATGGGGTCTCAGAGAGTCAGACATGACTGGATGACTAACACTACACACTGCATGATTCAAAAGATTTTTGACAGACATAAATGTATATGACTGTCATCCAATCATTTGCATTGAAATGATAAATTACATAGAGTCATTATTTTAGAAAACATAATTTGTTAACATAACATTAACAAAACTTTTATGAATGTCTGATATATTCTTTGCCAATAAAAAGCTGGTCTTAATGCATATTTTTCTAGAGCACTAATGAACTAAAAATTTTATGACTCAAAACACATTTCATCAAACTTGGTTTTAGTACCTAAGGGTATGATTGCAGTATAGTAACATAGAATATCTATGCATGACTACTTTGAAATGCCACATTACTGACACATTTCCAACCAATCTAACGTGTCATATACCTTTTTGAGTTGTAACCAACTATCATTACTGTTCTTTGGCTTCATTAAGATAGCGTATTTGGGGGGATATACATGAGAGAGAGAGACACAGACAGGGAAGGGAAGGAAGGAAAGATAGAAACAGAAGGTTAAAGGAAAGATGGAAAGAGAAAGAAAAGAGGTGAAGAGAAAGAGAAACACATGCTATCATTAATCAGACTCTCATTTCTTCATTGACTCTTTCATTTGGTGGAATTAAAGCATCAGATCAATTTCTCTTTGCCATACCGTTTCAGAGCATCACTTTTAAGTGAAGGTCTTTTCCCTTTCTTAGATTATCAAGAATAATGTCAAATTTACAAAGAAAGAGGCTTTTATTGCTTTTCTGAAAAGGGAATATCATTTACCCTCACAAATGGTCAATTACATTCTCTCATTGTAAAGAACTTATTTGTGTTCATGGGACCAGACGTTAATTCACTCAAATTACATGGTCCATAGAATAAGATGGCAATATGTTATAATACTGAACCATGATTTGCTGTTAAGAGAGGAACTAGTATTGCTTCTCTTAGTAAATAAACCTATGAGATGGACTTTTATGACTTTATTGAAAGAGAGGGGGCAGAAACTTTTGTTTCTTTGTGGGTTTTTTTAATATATATAAAGAACTAACCCAGTACTTGTCTACCAGTTAAGACAGCTGCTAAGATGGTATAGACCCATGTAAAACTCATGCTTTTTCCAAGATAACACTCAACCTTCAGTTTAGAGTTTTGTCATGACCCACTCCAGTTAGGCTTTTAGAGGGAGGGAACACAGCCCCATTTCAAGGTAAGGCACAGCTGAGATTTATGATCAGCTGTCAAATGTTTTGAAAACAAATCATTGTTGCTAAATCAAGGTCAAGTCAAATGACCCCAAATAAAAGTGTTTATAAAAGTAAAGTATCTTAAATTGCATGTTGTGTATGAGTATTCTCAAGAGGAAATACTTTGTTCTGTAACGAGGTACTGGCCCTATTCGTTGAATGTGAAGAATATAAGGAGGTTCATTACAGTCATAAACTTGTAATTTCATTTTCTTTTCCTTGTAAGTAATAAGAGTTATGACTTAATTTATGAATCTTCATTATTAAAATTAGATGATCCTTGTCACTGAGAGTGACCAGTAATCTATGGAATCTTCCCCTTTTTTTTTTTTTTTTTGTTTTGTTTTGTTTTTGTTCAGAGTTAAAGGAGGAGTGCGGTGAAAAGGATAGAAGAAATTAAGGTGGTTTTCTATATAAACCCTCCAAAACTTGGGACATTCAGTGAGCATGGTACTGATGGAACTGGCATCTGAGAACATAATCACGGATCCTTTTCTTTCCACAGAGTCTGTGATTTGGTGGCAAAGGTGCCTAAGGCTGCCAGGATGCTTTTAACTCTAGGAACAGTGCTTCTTCTCTCACACTGGCTGCCCCCGCCCCCACTGTCTCTCACCCCTCCCCTTCTCCCACCAGCATTCCCCACTGTCTTCTCAGTTGTTGTTCAGTCGCCCAGTCATGTCCGACTCTTTGTGACGCCATGGACTGCAGCACACCAGGCCTCCCTGTCCCTCACCATCTCCTGGAACTTGCCCAACTTCATGTTCATTGCATTGGTGATGTCATTTAGCCGTCTCATCCTCTGACACCCTCTTCCCCTTCTGCCCTCAATCTTTCCCAGCATCAGGGACTTTTCCAATGAGTCATCTTTTCGCATCAGATGAACAAAATACTGGAGCTTCTGCTTCAGCATCAGTCCTTCCAGTGAATATTCAGGGTTGATCTCTCTTAAGATTGACTGGCTTGATCTCTTTGAAGTCCAAAGGACTTTCAGGAGTCTTCTCCAGCACCAGTTCGAAGGCATCAATTCTTTGGCATTCTGCTTTCTTTACAGTCCATCTCTTGCAACCGTACATGACCACTGGGAAGTCCATAGCCTTGACAATACAGACCTTTGTCAGCAAAGTAATGTCTCTGCTTTTTAATATGCTCTCTAGAGTTATCATCAGTTTTCTGCCAAGTAGCAATCATCTTCTGATTTCATAGCTGCAGTCACCATCCTCGGTGATTCTGGAGCCCACGAAGAGGAAATCTCTCACTGCTTCCACATTTTCCCCATCTATTTGCCATGATGTGATGGAGTCAGATGCCATGATCTTAGTTTTTTGAACGTTGAGTTTTTTTAAGCCAGCTTTTTCACTCTCCTTTTTCATCAAGAGGTTCTTTAGTTTCTCTTTGCTTTCTACCATTAAGGTGGTGTCATCTGCATATCTGAGGTTATTTATTGATATTTCTCCCAGCAATCTTGATTTCAGCTTGTGCTTCATCCAGCCCAGCATTTCTCATGATGTACTCTGCATATAAATTAAATAACCAGGGTGACAATATACAGCCTTGACATACTCCTTTCCAAATTTTGACACTAACAAAGAGCATTTGTCTTTTGGCAGAGATGTTACTCAGTATACTGCGAGTCTGGGTTTTTTCTTGGTCCTCAGGGACCCCTGCATTTAAAACATGTCCAAGGGCATCTCCTCCCAGGCATGTCTGAGCATACATTTCTGTGAGGCAGCTGTAAGACAGACAGATGCTGTTACTGCCCTAGCTGTCTCCCTTGGCTTTCTCAGGGTTCCCAGCCTCTCTGTGGGGGTGCAGACAGAAGTAGTGAAGAACTAATACCCCTGGGAGTATCTCTCAGGCATATGAGGGTTAGTAGCTCATGTATAAATACTGCAGCTTCCTAGCTTCCAGCTGGGATGTAGCAGACCAAGTCAGTGATATCTCTGAAGCACCTTTATGCTATCTTCCACAAGATCCACCCCCCCCCCCACAGGATTGAGACACAGCAGTAACTTGTTCATTAACTCAGCTTCCATTGGCAACCTTCCTTTCCCTGGATTATTGCCCTTTTTCTCACCACTGGTTCCCAAGACAACTTTGCAGATAAACTATTTGCACTCAGATCCTTGTCCTAGAATCTGCCTCTTGGGGAAAACATGTTTCTTTTAAAAAGAACCTGACAGGCCACACTAACCTGTTGTTTGATCAGAAGGCAGCTTTTTGGGAATTAGCCATCCACAGTATTGAACAGCCACCTCAAACTCCTAACAGGGGTGTCTCAGATGTTGCATCTTTGGTAGCCCACTCTCCACCAGACTCTGGCTGCCATCTTGATTTCTTTTCCTGTGACCATAGCTCTCCTTTGGTTTTCTGGCCAGGGGCATAGCTACCAACAGTTTTTCTATCAACTGGTCTCAGTGAGTTATTTGTAAATATCCACTTATTTATATAATACTTTTGGTTTACTCACTGAGCAAAGAGGACTGTATTTTAAGGTGGAGTTGGTGTGCTTTCTCAAAGATCTAGACTACAGCATCTTGTACTCAAACAAGAATTTCATCCGTGGGCATCTGCCGATTAAGGTCCTCTGTGAGTCTCCAATAAGTTCCTACAGCATACAGGTCAGTGTGTTAGTCATGTAACCGCAGAACTGGCCTAGAAGGTCAGATGTGTTTGGTTATACATGACTGTAAATATGTGTATAATGTGTCTACACCTGAGTCCACAGAGACACCCAAAAGAGTATTCTTCTCACTCTACATTCCAGTGTACTTCCAACCTTACAGTAACAGTTATGGGATACAAGGATCAAAAAGTCATTTTTGATAAAGACTTAGAATCTAAATAATCCATTTATCTAGTTCAGGTTGCCCAAGATAGCTTTCTCCATGCCAGTTTGCTGGATGTCTCTTGCTTAACAGAAGTTTCATTGCTAGGTTCCAACTCATTAAACTCTTGAAGTGTGAAGGCTGGAGGAAGAAGTAATTGTTGGTTTGATGAAGTTGTTAGGGAGGCTAGGGAACCCAAGAGTGAGTTAGAACTGCGGGATATAGACACAAAGGAAGAAGAGGGGGAAAAGGAGGAGAAAGAATTAAGAGTCTGTTTGAAATCAATTGAGTGTCCATCTGGTATTGAACTTCATTGTAATTCTGATTACAGGTAATTGGTATTTGGCTGAGTAGATAATTAGGCTGGCCACAGGATGAAAGGAAGTGAATTTATCCTGCATCCTGATTTTCTCCTTTCTGAAGCCCAGTTTGTGGACTGAGATGTGGCAGACAGAAAACCTCCCACGGCTTGTGCAGAGGGGGGAATGTTTACAGAGCAGTGACACCTCCTGACTCAGAAAACAAATGCGGCAGTACCTGAGGAGAGAAATATTCGACTGCAGACCTTAATTATAAGAAACTAAGGCAATGAAGGCTCATGGTTCTCTGAGAACAGTTTGAAATATCACTTCAATGTAAATGCGGTTGTTGGTCTGAGGGAACCATTTTCCAATGATCCCAAGCTCACAGTTCAGGATGGAACTGAATCTGAGTTGTCCCTGCACCCCAAGGGTGGGACCATGTCTGCAGCTGTGTTTTATCCCCAACCAAGGCTCTCATCACTTGAGTAACATTGTCTTGTAAGACTGGCTAGAAAAATGACTAGTTAAAATTCAAATAGCAGTCATTTTTGCCAGGCAAACTGTTTTCAAATGGTAACACAAATTTAACAACAACCCTGGGTGGTTTTGTGCTGATGGGGACACTGAGGCAAGGAGATCCAAAGTTGTATTTTTTTTAATTGAAGTATAGTTGATGTACAGTATTTATGCTCAGTCAGTTCAGTTCAGTCGCTCAATCGTGTCCGACTCTTTGCGACCCCATGAATCGCAGCACGCCAGGCCTCCCTGTCCATCACCAACTCCCGGAGTTCACTCAGACTCACGGCCATCGAGTCAGTGATGCCATCCAGCCATCTCATCCTTTGTTGTCCCCTTCTCCTCCTGCCCCCAAGCCCTCCCAGCATCAGAGTCTTTTCCAATGAGTCAACTCCTCGCATGAGGTGGCCAAAGTATTTGAGTTTCAGCTTTAGCATCATTCCTTCCAAAGAAATCCCAGGGCTGATCTCCTTCAGAATGGACTGGTTGGATCTCCTTGCAGTCCAAGGGACTCTCAAGAGTCTTCTCCAACACCACAGTTCAAGAGCATCAATTCTTTGGCGCTCAGTCTTCTTCACAGTCCAACTCTCACATCCATACATGACCACTGGAAAAACCATAGCCTTGACTAGATGGACCTTAGTCAGCAAAGTAATGTCTCTGCTTTTGAATATGCTATCTAGGTTGGTCATAAATTTTCTTCCAAGGAGTAACCATCTTCAGTGATGTTGGAGCCCAGAAAAATAAAGTCTGACACTGTTTCCACTGTTTCTCCATCTATTTCCCATGAAGTGATGGGACTGGATGCCATGATCTTCATTTTCTGAATGTTGAGAGGTATACAATCTAGTGACTCACAATTTTTAAAGGCTATACTCTATTTATAGTTATTATGGATATTGGCTATAGTCCCCATGCTGTACAGCATATCCTTGTAGCTTATTTTATACCCAATAGTTAGTATCTCTTAATCCCCTATACCTATATTGTCCCACCCCTCCTCCCCATCCTCACTGGTAACCACTAGTTTGTTCTCTGTCTCTGTGAATCTGCTTATTTTTTGTTTTATTCACTAGTTTGTTTTATTTTTCAGATTCTACCTATAAATGATATCACACAGTATTTGTCCCTCTCTGTCTTACTCATCTCACTTTAGCATAATGCTCCCCAAGACCATCGGTGTTGCTACAAATGGCAAAATGTCCTCTTTAACGGTTGACTAATATTTCATTATATATGTACTCCACATCTTCTTTATCCATTCATTTGTTGTTGGGCTTAGGTTGTTCCCATATCTTGGCTGTTGTACATGATGCTCCTCTAAGCACTGGGGTGCATCTACCATCTTTTTGAATTATATATATATATATATATATATATATATATATACACACACACACACACACATAGAAATAGAATCATAGAAGGCAACGCACCCCACTCTGGGACTCTTGCCTGGAAAATCCCATGGATGGAGGAGCCTGGTGGGCTGTAGTCCATGGGGTCGTGAAGGGTCCATGACTCTTTGGACACGACCGAGTGACTTCACTTTCACTTTTCACTTTCATACATTGGAGAAGGAAATGGCTACCCACTCCAGTATTCTTGCCAGGAGAATGCCAGGGACAGTGGAGCCTGGTGGGCTGCCGTCCATGGGGTCACACAGAGTCGGACACGACTGAAGCGACCTAGCAGCAGCAGCAGTAGCAGGAACAGAACTGCTGGGTCATCATGGTTCAATTTTTTTTATTTTTTGAGAAAGCTCTATACTGTTTTCCACAGTGACAGCACCAGTTTACTTTCCCACCAGCAGTGTATAAGAGTTCCCTTGCTGAAATGTTTTAAGCATCCTTGACTCATGGTTCATTCCTAGCTTGTGCATAAGCTGCTGGAAGAAATTATATACCAAGTTTTCCCAATGAGGAAGGAGCCATCACTGGGCTGATGAGAGTGCTGTCGCCCAGGGAAGAGGCCCCAACCCGCAGAGCCCCATGGGCACACAGAATGGAAAGGCAGGGACTTCCTTGGCAGTCCAGTGGCTAGGACTTTGCCTTCCAACGCAGGGGGTATGGACATGATCCCTGGTAGAGAAGCTAAGATCCCACATGCCTATTGTACAAAAACTAAAATATAAAACAGAAGCTGTACTGTAACAAATTCAATAAAGACTTTTAAAATGGTCCACATAAAAATAAAAAACCTTTAAAGTAAAACAAGACCAGATGGGCAGAAGCAGGGATGCCCAAGTCAGGGTTTATTACCAACCGAGTGAATGAACAGGCATCTACCCTCTGTTCCTAAAGTCCTCCTCTCACCTTTGAAGAAGACATTAAGTTCAAGGGCAATGCTCATTATCTCTCAAATGATACAAGGTGCACATGGGAGAAAAGCAGAATTTGTGTGAAGCAAGACATTTCATTCTGGCTTTTCCTGGGGCTCTGGAAGGAAGGCATCTTTGGAAGAAGGAAAGCAATCAAGTCTGCCCAGTGCTACTCTGTGTCTCAAATCACTGCTTGCCCTTGGTTTCTGCTAAGGTTTTGCTCCCAGCAGTTTTAGACTCAGCCTACCTCCCCTCTCTATTCTTGCCTTGAGAACCCCATGAACAATACAAAAAGGCAAAAAGATAGGACACTGAAAGATAAATTCCCTAGGTCGGTAGATACCCAGTATGCTACTGGAGATCAGTGGAGAAATAACTCGAAAAAGAATGAAGAGATGGAGCCAAAGCAAAAACAACACCTAGTTGTGGACATGACTGGTGATAGAAGCAAACTCTGATGTTGTAAAGAATGTTAGGTCCATGAATCAAGGCAAATTGGAAGTGGTCAAACAGGACATGGCAAGAGTGAATGTCAACATTTTAGGCATCAGCAAACTAAAATGGACTGGAATGGGTGAATTTAACTCACATGACCATTATATCTACTACTGTGGGCAAGAATCCCTAAGAAGAAATGGAGCAGCCATCATAGTCAAGAAAAGAGTCTGAAATGCAGTTGAAATACTTGGATGCAATTTCAAAAGCGACAGAATGATCTGTTCATTTCCAAGGCAAACCATTCAATATCACAGTAATCCAAGTCTATGCCCCAACCAGTAATGCTGAAGAAGCTGAAGTTGAACGATTCTATGAAGACCTACAAGACCTTCTAGAACTAACAGCCAAAAAAAAAGATGTCCTTTCCATTGTAGGGGACTGCAAAAGTAGGAAGTCAAGAAATACCTGGAGTAACAGACAAATTTGACCTTGGAGTACAGAATGAAGCAGGCCAACAGAGTTTTGCCAAGAAAATGCATTGGTCATAGCAAACACCCTCTTCCAACAACACAAAAGAACACTCTACACATGGACATCACCAGATGCTCAATACTGAAATCAGAATGATTATATTCTTTGCAGCCAAAGATGGAGAAGCTCTATACAGCCAGCAAAAACTAGACTGGGAGCTGACTTTAGCTCAGATAATAAACTCCTTATAGCGAAATTCAGACTTAAATTGAAGAAAGTAGGGAAAACCACTAGACTATTCATATAGGATCTAAATCAAATCTCTTATGATTATACAGTGAAAGTGATAAATAGACTCAATAGTTTAGATCTGATAGACAGAGTGCCTGAATAACTATAATGGAGGTTCGTAACATTGTACAGGAGGCAGTGATCACAACCATGCCCAAGAAAAAGAAATGCAAAAAAGCAAAATGGCTGTCTGAGGAGACCTTACAAATAGCTGTGAAAAGAAAAGAAGCAAAAAGCAAAGGAGAAAAGGAAAAATATACCCATTGAATGCAGAGTTCGAAAGAATAGCAAGGAGAGATAGGAAAGCCTTCCTCAGTGATCAGTGCAAAGAAATAGAGGGAAACAATGGACTGGGAAAGGCCAGAGATCTCTTCAAGAAAATTAGAGATACCAAGGGAACATTTCATGCAAAGATGGGCTCAATAAAGGACAGAAATTGCATGGACCTAACAAAAGCACAAGATATTAAGAAGAGGTAGAAAGAATACAGAGTAAAACTATACAAAAATGATCTTCACAACCCAGATAATCACAATGTTGTGATCACTGACATAGAGCCAGACATCCTGGAATGTGAAGTCAAGTGGGCCTTAGGAAACATCATTATGAACAAAGCTAGTGGAGGTGATGGAATTCTAGTTGAGCTATTTCAAATCCTGAGAGATGATGCTGTGAAAGTGCTGCACTCAATATGCCAGCAAATTTGGAAAACTCAGCAGTGGCCACAGGACTGGAAAAGGTCAGTTTTCATTCCAATCCCAAAGAAAGGCAATGCCAAAGAATGCTCGAACTACTCCAAAATGACACTCATCTCACATGCTAGTAAAGTAATGTTCAAAAGTCACCGAGCCAGACTTCAACAGTTTGTGAACCATGAACTTCCAGACGTTCAAGGTGGATTTAGAAAAGGCAGAGGAACTAGGGATCAAATTGCCAACATCCACTGAATTATCAAAAAAGCAGGAAAGTTCCAGAAAAACATCTACTTCTGTTTTATTAACTATGCCAAAGCCATTGACTGATTCACAATAAACTGTGGAAAATTCTTCAACAGATGGGAATACCAGACTACCTGACCTGCCTCTCAAGAAATCTGTATGTAGGTCAGGAAGCAACAATTAGAACTGAACATGGAACAACGGACTGATTCCAAATCAGGAAAGAAGTACATCAATGCTGTATATTGTCACCCTGCTTATTTAACTTATATGAAGAGTACATCATGAGAAATGCTGGGCTAGAAGAAGCACAGTCTGGAATCAAGATTGCCAGGAGTAATATCAATAACCTCACATATGCAGATAACACCACCCTTTATGGCAGAAAGTGAAGAAGAATTAAAGAGCCTCTTGATGAAAGTAAAAGATGAGAATGAAAAAGTTGCCTTAAAACTCAACACTCAGAAAATATCATGGCATCTTGTCCCATCACTTCACAGCAAACAGATGGGGAAACAGTGGAAACAGTGACAGACTTTATTTTGGGGGGGCTCCAAATTCACTGCAGATGCTAATTGAAGCCATGAAATTAAAAGACGCTTAATCCTTGGAAGAAATGTTATGACCAGCCTAGACAGCATATTAAAAAGCAGAAATATTATTTTGCCAACAAAGGTCCATCTAGTCAGTTCAGTTGAGTTGGTGATGTCATACAACCATCTCATCCTCTGTCATCCGCTTCTTCTCCTGCCTTCAATCTTTCTCAGCATCAGGGTCTTTTCAAATGAGTCAGCTCTTCGCATCAGGTGGCCAAAGTATTAGATTTTCAACTTCAACATCAGTCCTTCCAATGAATACTCAGGACTGATCTCCTTTAGGATAGATTGGTTGGATCTCCTTGCAGTCCAAGGGACTCCTGTGCATCTAATCAAAGCTATGGTTATTCCAGTAGTCATGTATGGGTATGTGAGTTGGACTATAAAGAAAGTTGAGTGCTGAAGAATTGATGCTTTTGAACTATGATGTTGGAGAAGACTCTTAAGAGTCCCTTGGTATGGAAGGAGATCCAACCAGTCCATCCTAAAGGAGATCAGTCTTTAATATTAATTGGAAGCACAGCACTGCTGAACCTGAAACTCCAATACTTTGACCACCTGATGAGAAGAACTGACTCATTTGAAAAGACCTTGATGCTGGGAAAGATTAAAGGCATGAGGAGAAGGGGACGACAGAGGATAAGATGGTTGGATGGCATCACCGACTAAATGGGCGTGAGTTTGAGCAAGCTCCGGGAGTTGGTGATGGACGGGGAGGCCTGGCGTGCTGTGGTCCATGGGGTCGCAAAAAGTCGGACACTGCTGACCAACTGAACTGAACTGAACCTCCCCAAAAGGCACCAACTTCTCTCTCACCACAGTGTCTATTTAAACATTTGGAAAATTCTTAACCCAGTCTCTGCCTCCCACCATCCTAGAGTCATTGTTGATGTCACTCTCAACTCTGAAATGAATAATCTCTCTCTCATACACACACACAGCCCTCTGCCTAGGTTTCTCTTCATGTAAGAACTTGTCATATCTCTGTATGTTTCAATTATCTTCTTGTCTGACTGCTCATGAGAACAAAGATGCTTTTATATGCATCAATATATTCTCAGTGCCCCATTCATGGCAGACACAGCATCATTGAATGGAAAGGTGAACTACCTTAGTTCAGTTCAGTCACTTAGTCGTGTCCGACTCTTTGTGACTGCATGAATCACAACATGCCAGGCCTCCCTGTCCATCAACAACTCCTGGAGTTCACTCAAACTCATGTCCATTGAGGCAGTGATTCCATCAAGCCATCTCATCCTCTGTTGTCCCCTTCTCCTCCTGTCCCCAACCCCCCACCCACCCAGCATCAGAGTCTTTTCCAATGAGTCAACTCTTCGCATGAGGTGGCCAAAGTACTGGAGTTTCAGCTTTAGCATCAGTCCTTCCAAAGATACCAAGGACTGATCTTCAGAATGGACTGGTTGGATCTCCTTGCGATCCAAGGGACTCTCAAGAGTCTTCTCCAATACCACAGTTCAAAAGCATCAGTTCCTCGGCACTCAGCTTTCTTCACAGTCCAACTCTCACATCCATACATGACCACTGGAAAAACCATAGCCTTGAAGAGATGGACCTTTGTTGGCAAAGTAATATCTCTGCTTTTGAATATGCTATCTAGGTTGGTCATAACTTTCCTTCCAAGAAGTAAGCATCTTTTAATTTCATGGTTGCAATCATCATCTGCAGTGATTTTGGAGCCCCCCAAAATAAAGTCTGACACTGTTTCCACTGCTTCCCCATCTATTTCCCATGAAGTGATGGGACCAGATGCCATGATCTTAGTTTTCTGAATGTTGAGCTTTAAGCCAAATTTTTCACTCTCCTCTTTCAGTTTCATCAAGAGGCTTTTTAGTTCCTCTTCACTTTCTGCCATAAGGGTGGTGTCATCTGCATATCTGAGGTTATTGATATTTCTCCCGGCAATCTTGATTCCAGCTTGTGCTTCTTCCAGCCCAGCATTTCTCATGATGTACTCTGCATAGAAATTAAATAAGCAGAGTGACAATATACAGCTTTGACGTACTCCTTTCCCAATTTGGAACCAGTCTATTGTTCCATGTCCAGTTCTAACTGTTGCTTCCTGACCTGCATATAGGTTTCTCAAGAGACAGTTCAGGTGGTCTGGTATTCCCATCTCTTTCAGAATTTTCCACAGTTTGTTGTGATCCACACAGTCAAAGGCTTTGGCATAGTCAATAAAGCAGAAATACATGTTTTTCTGGAGTTCTCTTGCTTTTTCCATGATCCAGCAGATGTTGGCAATTTGATCTCTGGTTCCTCTACCTTTTCTAAAACCAGCATAAACATCTGGAATTTCATGATTCACGTATTGCCAAAGCCTGGCTTGGAGAATTTTGAGCATTACTTTACTAGCTTGTGAGATGAGTGCAATTGTTCAGTAGTTTGAGCATTCTTTGGCATTGCCTTTCTTTGGGATTGGAATGAAAACTGACCTTTTCCAGTCCTGTGGCCACTGCTGAGTTTTCCAAATTTGCTGGCATATTGAGTGCAGCACTTTCACAGCATCATCTTTTAGGAATTGAAATAGCTCAACTTGAATTCCATCACCTCTACTAGCTTTGTTCGTAGTGATGTTTCCTAAGGCCCACTTGACTTCACATTCCAGGCTGTCTGGCCCTAGGTGAGTCATCACACCATCATGATTATCTGAGTTGTGAAGATCTTTTTTTGTTGCAGTTCTTCCGTGTATTCTTGCCACCTCTTAATATCTTCTGCTTCTGTTAGGTCTATACCATTTCTGTCCTTTAATGAGCCCATCTTTGTATGAAATAATCCCTTGGTATCTCTAATTTTCTCGAAGAGATCTCTAGTCTTTCCCATTCTATTGTTTTCCTCTATTTCTTTGTATTGATTGCTGAGGAAGACTTTCTGATCTCTCCTTCCTATTCCTTGGAACTCTGCATTCAAATGAGTATATCTTTCCTTTTCTCCTTTGCTTTTTACTTCTCTTCTTTTCACAGCTATTTGCAAGGCCTCCTCAGACAGCCATTTTACTTTTTTGTATTTCTTTTTCTTAGGGATAGTCTTGATCCCTGCCTCCTGTACAGTGTCATGAACCTCCATCTATACTTCCTCAGGCACTCTGTTTATCTGTCCCCTACTTCCTACCAGTATAGTTCCCAAATCAACTTGCACTCAGTCTTTGCATCAGGATCTTTTCCAGGGCAACCTGACTTCAAGAATGCATCAGTCAGGGTACAGGTAACCAGCCCAAGTATTTCAGACAAATAGAGTCAATGGAAGGGAGGCCTGTGGAGGTGTGGGCAGGTGTCAGGAGTGAGGAAAGGTGGCGAAGCCCCAGGGACTGGGGATAGCAGGAACATCCTGTCTCTGGGACTAAGGGTCAAGGCGCACAGCTCTTTCCCAGACATTGTGATCATGGAGGAATGCAGCTACCCCTAGAGACAGTGCCAAGTCAGGAAGAGAGAAGGAGAGAAATACCCTGCCTGGTGTCTCCTCCTGCCTTCTGCCAGTGCCTCCCCCAGTGGCTGCACCCATCCGGACACCAGTCACCAAGGAAGTCTGGGCCAGATGGACTCCATGCATCACCCTCTGAGGACACAGCAGCAGGGAGATACTGGATCTGGCAGAGCACACAGAGGAGAAGCAGCCCACATGGTGTCCCTGCTTAGCACAGTGGAGCTTTAGCTCCTGCTGATACCATGTCAGATTCCAGATTCTGTTACTAAAGAACTAAGAGTCTTTCTTAGCCACTATAGAGATGATTTAAAATGTTAAGGCATTAAGGAAAACCTATTAAGAAAATAATCAAGGCTCATTTAGTTCAAAGAAAGGAAGTCTGAAAGATAAACTAAAATTGTTCATTCCATGTAGCAGTATTTTGCTAAACTGAGAAAATGGATTCAAATGTAATAAATATTTTTATCATTAACTTTGAGGCCAAAGACAAATAATGCAGGCAGGATGGGGCTTCCCTTCAGAACATAGATGGTGCAATTGACAGATGAAATGTTCAGTAAAGAAGTAGAAGGAAAAGGAGCATCAGCAGCAGACATTTATCAAGTCCTGGCTATGTGCCAGACTCTGTGTTATGAGTCCCATAAGTATCACCTCTGAAATCTTCCAAACAGCCCAATTACATAGACATTGCTGTCTACCTTTGAATCTGTTTGTTCAGGCTTCCATAACAAAGTACCACAAGTTTGCTGGCTTAAACAGAAATTTACTGATTTGAATTTCTGGAAGCATCCAAGGTCAGGATGTCAGCAGTGTTGGTTTCTTCTGAGAGCTGTGAGAGAAAAGGCTATTTCACGCTTTTCTCCTGGCTCTGGTGGTCTACTGGCAACCCTCGGCATTCCTTGGCTTGTTAGGTCTCTACCTTCATTTTCACATATGGGGGTTGAGGGGGAGGTGTGTTTGTGTGTGTGTGTGTTCAGATTCTCCCTTTCTGTAAAGATATGAGTCATATTGGATTAAAACCCACTCTAATGATCCCATTATAGCTAATTATAAGGTCATCTATAATTATCTTGGGCTTCCCTGGTGGCTCAGAGGTTAAAGTGTCTGCCTGGAATGTGGGAGACTTGGGTTGGATCCCTGTGTCAGGAAGATTCCCTGGAGAAGGAAAATGGCAATGCACTCCAGTACTCTTGCCTGGAGAATCCCATGGAGGGAGGAGCCTGGTAGGCTACAATCCACGGGACTGCAAAGAGTTGGACACGACTGAGCGACTTCACATAATTACCTTATTTTCAAATAAGACCACATATTTCCACATTGAGGGTTAAGATTTCAACAGCTGAGTTTGGTGAGGGTGGGGGTACTGGTGGGGGACACACAGTTCAACCCAGAACACAATTGTCAGATGAGAAAACAGATTGCTTAGCAATGTAACATTTGCCCAACTAGAAAATGCTTTAAAATGTATCCAATGTGCTCAAAAATAACCCTCATCAAAAGCGTGGGGCAGGTGCTATGGAAAGGCGAGGACAAAATTGGATTAAGAGAGATATCAGGACCAAGGTGTCCCCAAGGAGGAAAGGGATTAAATGCAGAGCTGAAAGGAAAGTGAGTGTCTGTAGACCCTGAGAGGCTGGGGCTGGCAGGAGTTCTAGGAGAAGGAAGGGAACAGGTTAGAGGCCCCACCCAGGTCCTCTGGGAGTGAGGGGCATTTGCATGGCAGGCATGCTTCCCACCCCCACCCTAAAGCTCCCCAAGCTGCCGTCAGTTCTGCTTCTCAGGAATCTCTTAGTCATAAGACAGCCTTCCACCTCTTTACTGGCAATGGTTGGAGCCCACATGCCACAAGGCTTAAAGATGCTAATGCTTGAGTGAAGAAGCACCCACACGGAGCTTACTGGGTGGCTCAGTGGTAAAGAATTCGCCTTGCAATGCAGAAGACACTGTTTCAGCCCCTGGTTCTGGAAGATCCCACGTGCCGTGGAGCCACTAAGCCCATGCACCACATCTCTTCAGCCTGTGCTCCAGAGCCTGGGAAACACAACACTAGAGCCCACATGCCAGAATTCCTAAACTCACACAACCTAGAGACCAAACTTCGCAGCAAAAAAAGCCACCATAATGAGAAGCCCTCACACTGCAGCGAAGGGTAGCCCCCTCTCGCTGCCGCTAAAGAAAAGCCCACACAACAAAGACCCGGCACAGCCAAAACGTTAAATACATAAAAATTATAGAAAGAAGAATTGCCCACATGAATGGGTTCAGTCAGTTTGGTCATTAGTTTCTAGATGGGTTTGGAGAACAGAGATGCATTTTTTGAAAATCAATAGAGGCCATTCTGAACATCCCTGGCAGAAGGAAAAAGAGCAGGGAAAAGAGAGTCAGAGTGTCACTTTAACAAACCAATATGTGACAGTTATTCATGATAAGGGAAACTGGCAAATTATTGATAGCTTCCTCTGCACATACTTCCAAGCTTTGAATGCTGCAGTTTCTTGAAGCCTTCCGTGCCTTGATCACTTTCCCATTTTCAGTGCCCTTTGATTTAGTCCGAGTAGACAAATAGTAAAGCACTTCAGAACTCTCAGTGGCTTGACACAATATGTGTGTATTTCTCCTTCATTTCCCAGTTCAACGTGGGAGTTCCTGTGCAGCAACCTTCTTTCAGGAACCAGAATCCTCAGGGAGTTTTCCAGGGTTTTGTAACTAGTAACCATGATCGGAACCCAGGCAGTGTATTTCTAGAGGGTTAAATGGGCACTTAACAATCTGTGGGTCCTGGCTCCAGTCTCTCTATAATGATAGCAGTTTATTTCTGTAATAAAACCCAAATTCCCAATAGCCTGGCAAAATAAAGGTGTATCTCATTCATTTCACTGTCTAATGTGAATGGTTCTCGTTGGCAGTCCTCCACATGCTATCAGGGTCCCAGGCTGCTTCTGACTTAAGCTTCCACTCTCTGCTCATTATTAACTGTCATATGAGGAAAAACAACTGGGGATAGATCACTCAGGATTGTAAAGGCCATGCCTGGAAGTGAGATAAATCAACTGTCATGCTTATTTCATGTGGCCAAACTTAATCATGTGACTATACCTAACTGCAAGCGTGGCTGGGATGTGTAATCTAACAGAGAAAGGGGGAAATGGTTTCTGAAAAGTTTAACATCTCAGACCAATCCATGTGGGAAAAAAAAAGAAGAAAGGAGAAGAGGCAATATTAGATTCCCCCAGATTTTGCAATATCTTCTAAGGAAACTTATTTATCTTCATTTGGTTCTGCATTAAAAGAAAAATGTACTTTGCTTTCTGAAATTTCTGAGAAATACAAGTTATCTTCAACATGAATGACTTCATTTATAGGAACTTAATTCCCAAGATAATGGCTAATGAGGTCTCACTCTCTGGAAAAATATAATTATTCACAGAGTGTAGGACATGTATTTTTCCATTCCTTCTAAGAACAGAACCAGAGGCAGGAGCCTTACTTGCAGCATGAGATATTTTTTGTGAAACATATGTTTGAGAGAGTATGTGAATATTTGAACAGAATTCCCTGGAGGCTTCTAATGGACAGTGTAGTGTTACAGAACCAAACTTGGGTCACTCACCCATGCACCATAAAGCCAGTCTACTGATACGAGGTTGTGATGAAGGAGAGTATGGCATTTTTTGCAGACACCAAGCAAGGAATCTAGACAGCTAGTGATTGAACCACCTAAACTCCTAGATGCATTTCAGGAAAGCATTTTTTTTTATTAGTTTTTTCTTAAGTTATTTATTTTACCTGCAGGCTTATTACTTTACAATACTGTAGTGGTTTTTGCCATACATTGACATGAATCAGCCATGATGTACATTTGTTCCCCATCTTGAAGCCCCCTCCCACCTCCCTCCCTATCCCATCCCTCAGGGTCATCCCAGTGCACCAGCCCTGAGTGCCCTGTCTCATGCATCAAACCTGGACTGGTGATCTATTTCACATATGGTGATATGCATGTTTCAATGCTATTCCTTCAAATCATCCCACCCTCGCCTTCTTCCACAGAGTCCAAAAGTCTGCTCTTTATATCTGTGTCTCTTTTGCTGTCTCGCATATAGGGTCCTCATTCCCATCTTTCTAAATTCCATATATATGCTTTAATATACTGTATTGGTGTTTTTCTTCCTGACTTACTTCACTCTGTATAATATGCTCCAGTTTCATCCACCTCATTAGAACTGATGCAAATGCACTCTTTTCAATAGCTGAGTAATGTTCCATTGTGTATATGTACCAGAGCTTTCTTATCTATTCATCTGCCAATGGACATCTAGGTTGCTTCCATGTCCTAAATATTGTAAACAGTGCTGCTATGAACATTGGGATACACGTCTCTCTTTCAATTCTGGTTTCCCCAGTGTGTATGCCCAGCAGTGGAATTGCTGGATCGTATGGCAGTTCTATGTCCAGTTTTTTTAAGGAATCTTCACACTGTTCTCCAGAGTGGCTGTACTAGTTTGCATCCCCACCAACAGTGTAAGAGGGTTCCTTTTTCTCCACACCCTCTCCAGCATTTATTATTTGTAGGCTTTTTGATAGCAGCCATTTTGACTGGCATGAGATGGTACCTCATTGTGGTTTTGATTTGCATTTCTCTGATAATGAGTGATCCATACCATTTCTGTCCTTTATTTTTGGGGGCTCCAAAATCACTGCAGATGGTGACTGTAGCCATAAAATTAAAAGACGCTTACTCCTTGGAAGAAAAATTATGACCAACCTAGATAGCATATTCAAAAGCAGAGACATTACTTTGTCGACTAAGGTCTGTCTAGTCAAGGCTATGGTTTTTCCAGTGGTCATGTATGGATGTGAGATTTGGACTGTGAAGAACACTGAGTGCCAAAGAATTGATGCTTTTGAACTGTGGTTTTGGAGGACTCTTGAGAGTCCCCTGGACTGCAAGGAAATCCAAACAGTCCATTCTGAGGGAGATCAACCCTGGGATTTCTTTGGAAGGAATGATGCTAAAGCTGAAACTCCAGTACTTTGGCCACCTCATGCTAAGAGTTGACTCATTGGAAAAGACTCTGATGCTGGGAGGGATTGGGGGCAGAAGGAGAAGGGGACGACCGAGGATGAGATGGCTGGATGGCATCACGGACTCAACGGGAGATGGTGATGGACAGGGAGGCCTGGCATGATGCGATTCATGGGGTCTCAAAGAATCGGACACAACTGAGCGACTGAACTGAACTGAACTGATAATGAGTGATGTTGAGCATCTTTTCATATCTTTGTTAGCCATCTGTATGTCTTCTTTGGAAAACATCTGTTTAGTTCTTTGGCCCATTTTTTTGATTGGGTCATTTTGATTGAGCTGCATTAGCTGCTTGTATATTTTTGAGATTAATTCTTTGTCAGTTGCTTCATTTGCTACTATTTTCTCCCATTCTGAAGGCTGTCTTTTCACCTTGCTTATAGTTTCCTTCGTTGTGAAAAAGCCTTTAAGTTTAACTAGGTCCCATTTGTTTATTTTTGTTTTTATTTCCATTATTCTGGGAGGTGGGTCATAGAGGATCCTGCTATGAGTATGTCAGAGAGTGTTTTGCCTATGTTTTCCTCTAGGAGTTTTATAGTTTCTGGTCTTACATTTAGATCTTTAATCCATTTTGAGTTTATTTTTGTGTATGGTGTTAGAAAGTGTTCTAGTTTCATTCTTTTACATGTGGTTGACCAGTTTTCCCAGCACCACTTGTTAAAGAGATTGTCTTTTCTCCATTGTATATTCTTGCCTCCTTTGTCACAGATAAGGTTACTAGAGCTAATCAATGAATATAGTAAAGTTGCAGGATATAAAATTAATACACAGAAATCCCTTGCATTCCTATACACTAACAGTGAGAAAACAGAAAGAGAAATTAAGGAAACAATTTCATTCACCATTATGATGAAAAGGATAAAATACTTAGGAGTAAATCTACCTAAAGAAACAAAAGACCTATATATAGAAAACTATAAAAAAGTGATGAAAGGAATCAAAGAGGACACAAATAGATGGAGAAATATACCATGTTCATGGATTGGAAGAAACAATATAGTGAAAATGAGTATAGTACCCAAGGCAATCTATAGATTCAGTGCAATCCTTATCAAGCTACCAACAGTAATTTTCAGAGAACTAGAACAAATAATTTCACAATTTGTATGGAAATACAAAAAACCTCGAATAGCCAAAGCAATCTTGAGAAAGAAGAATGGAACTGGAGGAATCAACCTGCCTGATTTCAGACTATACTACAAAGCTACAGTCATCAAGACAGTGTGGTACTAGCACAAAGATAGAACTATTGATCAAAGAAACAAAATAGAAAGCCCAGAGATAAATCAATGCACCTCAGGAAAGCATTTTTCAAGGTAAAGTGAGGGAGGCAGGTTGTGGGGTATGTAATCAGTTCATGTAGGGATGATGTAGGTAGGGATGGCCATCCTTCCTTAGGTTTGTCTAAGAACATAAAGACCCTCAAGGACATATGTGACAGAGATTATTGGACTCACCTCAGCGTGTTTCCCATTTCTTCTTATAGCCCTGATATTCACATTTGAATTCACCAGGCTAATTAGACTGCTGAAATCTCTCCCTTTTGGCCACTACTTGTACATGGCTTTTGAGTTTATGGATATGGAGTCCTCCTCAGTAACTAAATGCCTTGAAAGGAGACTCAAACTCTCACCTCATGTGTTTCGCTTCTCTCTAACATCCTTGTCAAGTTCTGACTTCCTTAGTAGCTTTTCATTGCCCATGAACGTGATTTCAAAGTAAACTGTCAAGCTTTTCTAGTTGTTTTAAGTGGAAATTTTTGCACTTTACCCTTTCCAGACATGAATAATTTTTTAAAAGAGGCATATATTTGAATAGTGGAATTGAAACAGGAGGGAAGAGGGCAGGGCACAACCTTTAAAAGAATAGTATAGCCATCAGTTCAGTTCAGTCACTCAGTCGTGTCCTACTCTTTGCAACCCCATGAATCGCAGCATGCCAGGCCTCCCTGTCCATCACCAACTCCCAGAGTTCACTCAGACTCACATCCATCGAGTCAGTGATGCCATCCAGCCATCTCATCCTCTGTCATTCCCTTTTCCTCCTGCCCCCAATCCCTTTCAGCATCAAAGTCTTTTCCAATGAGTCAACTCTTTGCATGAGGTGGCCAAAGTACTGGAGTTTCAGCTTTAGCATCATTCGTTCCAAAGAACACCCAGGGCTGATCTCCTTTAGAATGGACTGGTTGGATCTCCTTGCAGTCCAAGGGACTCTCAAGAGTCTTCTCCAACACCACAGTTCAAAAGCATCAATTCTTCAGTGCTCAGCCTTCTTCACAGTCCGACTCTCACATCCATACATGACCACTGGAAAAACCATAACCTTAGGACATGAGAAAAACTAATTAGAACCAACTAGATACAGGATGGCAGAAGATTTGACTTCCAGTAAGCCTTGAACCTCCTTATATGCTCATTGTAATATATTAGCAAGGAAATCCAACCAGTCTATCCTAAAGGAGACCAGTCCTGGGTGTTCGTTGGAAGGACTGATGCTGAAGCTGAAACTCCAATACTTTGGCCATATCATGTGAAGAGTTGACCCATTGGAAAAGACCCTGATGCTGGCAGGGATTGGGGGCAGGAGGAGAAGGAGACGACAGAGGATGAGATGGCTGGATGGCATCACTGACTTGATGCACATGAGTTTGAGTGAACTCCGGGAGTTGGTGATGGATAGGGAGGCCTGGTGTGCTGCGATTCATGGTGTCGCAAAGAGTCACACACGACTGAGCAACTGAACTGAACTGAATATATTAGCATGGTTAATGACACACCCACTAGCACTCTGACAGTTCTGAGGCCAACCATTAAAAAATAAATAAAAGTGAGTGGTGGCCCAATTCATAAAAATCTCTGCCTCTTCTCAAAACTAGTTGGAGTAACTCTCCCACTCATTAGCCTATGATATTACCCCACCCATAAAAACTAGCCACCCCATATTTTGAGGCCACTCTCCTTCTGAGATGACCCACACTCTGTCTGTGGAATGTGCTTCTGTCTAAATAAACCTACTTCTTACTTATCACTTTGTGGCTGAATTCTTTCTTCGATGAGACATAAAGAACCTGAGTTTCATTAAACCCTGAAACCAGGTGTGTAATCTCAATTGACAGTGGGTTTTAGCTGAATTCAAGTCCTGGCCTGTCTGGGTTTAAGGTTGTGTTCTAGTCCTGGTACCTGAATCCAAGTCCCATTTGAGGTGCATGGCTTTAGCCTTCTAACCAGAGTAAAAATTCAGTGGTAAAAATGCTTATGATAAAGGAAATGTATTTGAAATTTTGAAACCACACCCTGTCAGTGACAAGTAATTCTGTTTATCTACCCAGCAATCCTGACTTGATTATGCTTGTGTACCCTTAAAATAAATGCAAGTAATAGACTCTATAAACCAGCCATGTGGGATGCTCTGTGATTTATTTTAAATTACTTACTAAGTGCCATTAGTATTCCTGACAAAATACAATGTGGATATTGATTACTAAAATTAAGTGCCACCAACTTTCTTTGATCTTGGAAATTTTGTTAATTTTTAAGTCTGTCATTTCTAAGTATAATTTACCAGCTGTATAACTTGTCCTGTTACATCATTTCTCTGTGCTTTGGACTTTTCATCTTAAACATAGGGATAATGCTATGTCTGTCATAGGATATGAATGGGGCTCAAATAATATAATTATAAAATGTGCCTGGATCATTGTATTTGTACAACCAATGTTATGTTCATTTTCCCCTTTTGACTTTTCTCTCTGAGAGCAGTTACAGTAGTGGTCTAGGACTGAGAAGCTAAGAAAGCAAGTAGAAAAACACGTGTATGCCCGTGGTGGATTCATGTTGATGTGTGGCAGAGCCATACAATATTGTAAAGTAATTAGCCTCCAATTAAAATAAGTAAATTTAAATTTTAAAAAATATATTAAATCAGAAAAAAAAAGAGGTTAGAAAGCCAACAGAAGCTTTCAGCGGGCTCAGTTTCTTGGAGGCTGACAGATGCAAATAGGAGTTCAGGGTAAGTCATGAAAAAGGGGTTCTGTGAACAGCAGAACTCCAGCCTAGGAAAAAGGTATACTAGTTATAGACTAGCCATCAAACATGCATGTACACATTGAAACTAGCTTAGATTAACCTTGATGCCAGACAGAATTAAGTTTATACACCTCTATTATAACTACCAGCCTTTTAAAAAGTAATGTTGTTGACCCTTGAACATTATAGGTTTGAACTGTCCAGGTCCACTTATACATTGTTTATTTAAATAAATAAATAAATATCACAGTTCTACACAATCCATGTTTGTTGAATCCACATATGCAGAACCACGGACACTGAGGACCAGCTGTAAACTTATACATGGATTTTTGGCTACATGGAAGTTGGCAACACTAACCTCATGTTCAACAGACAGCTGTACTTCAGTTTAAGAAGATAATGTCAGCTAGGCTTCAGCTATCACAACTTTTCTTATGCACTGTCAAGCATTTAATAAAAATTTATCATAAATACTGAAAGTGGGATCAAATGATTAAAAAGCAACAGAAACAAAACAGATAACAGAAACATACCCACAGTTATTAGTGCTATTTTATGTGGCATTTTACATAGTTGTGCTTAGTATGTTTAAGAATATAGATAACAAGCTGATAAATTCTTCAGAGACCTGAAATCAATTATAAGATTCAACTGGAGATTGTGTAACTGAAAATACAATTACAGAAATGAACAACTCAGTTGTTTTTGTTCAGATACTAAGTCCCGTCCTCAAGACTCTTTGCGATCTCAAGGATTGTAGCAGCCCAGGCTCCTCTGTCCTCCAGTATCCTCCAGAGCTTGCTGAAATTCATATCCATTGAGTCGGTGATGCTTTCTAACCATCTCATCCTCTGCCACCCCTTCTCCTTTTACCTTCCGTTTTTCCCACAAAGACCTTCAGTCTTTTCCAATGAGTTGGCTCTTCTCATCAGGTGACCAAAGTAATGGAGCTGCAGCATCAGTCCTTCCAATGAATATTCAGGGTTGATATCCTTTAACACTGACTGCTTTGATCTCCTTGCTGTCCAAAGGAGTCTCAAGAATCTTCTCCAACACCACAGTTCAAAAGCATCAATTCTTTCGTGCACAGTCTTCTTTTGCTCCAGCTTTCACATCCATACATGACTACTGGAAAAACCTGCTTTGACTAGACGGACCTTTGTCACAAAATGATGTCTCTGCTAGACAGCATACTGCTGTTTAGGTTTGTCATAGCTTTTCTTCCAAGGAGCAAGCGTCTTAATTTCATGGCTGCAGTCACTATCTGCAGTGGTTTTGGAGCCCAAGAGAGGAAAATCTGTCACTACTTCCACTTTTTCCCCATCTATTTGCCATGAAGTGATGGGACCAGATGCCATGATCTTAGTTTTTTAAGAAACTTAGTTGAGTTTCAAGCCAGCTTTTTCACCCTCCTCTTTTACCACATCAAGAGGCTCTTTAGTTTCTCTTCGATTTCTGCCATTAGAGTGGTGCATGCATGCTAAGTCATTTCAGTCATGTTCAACTCTTTCCAACCCTATGGACTCTTGTAGCCCACCAAGCTCCTCTGTCCATGAGATTCTCCAGACTAGAATACTGGAGTGGGTTGCCATGTCCCCCACAACAGTGAGGGACATCTACATATCTGAGGTTGCTGATATTTCTCCCAGCAGTCTTGATTCCAGTGTTGATTCATTCAGCCTGGCATTTTGCATGATGTACTCTGCATATAAGTTAAATAAGCAGGGTGACAATATACAGCCTTGTCATACTGTTGTTCCACATCCAATTCTAACTGTTGCTTCTTAACCTGCCTACAGCTTTCTCTGGAGACAGGTAAGGTGGTCTGGTACTCCCCTCTCTTTAAGAATTTTCCAGAGTTTGTTGTGATCCACACAGTCAAAGGGTTTAGTGTAGTAAATAAAGCAGAAGTAAATGATTTTTTTTCTGGAATTCCCTTGATTTGTCTGTGATCTAATGGAGGTACACAATTTGATCTCTCACTCCACTGCCTCTTTGAAACCCAGCTTGTACATCCAGAAATTCTCAGTTCACATATTGCTGAGCCCTAGCATGAAAAAATTTGAGGAGCATAACCTTGCAAGTATGTGAAATGAGCTCAACTATATGGTAGTTTGAACACTCTTTGGCATTGCCCTTCTTTGAAATTGGAATGAAAACTGACCTTTTCCAGTCCTGTGGCCACTGATGAGTTTTCCAAATTTGCTGATATATTGAATGCAGCACTTTCACAGCATCATCTTTTAGGATTTGAAATAGCTCAGCTGGAATTCCTTCACCTCACTAGGTCTATTCATAGTGATGCTTCCTAAGGCCTACTTTGACTTCACACTCCAGGATGTCCAGCTCTAGGTGAGTGACTACACCATTATGGTTATCTGGGTAATTAAGATCTTTTTTTGTATAGTTCTCCTGTGTACTCTTGCCACTTCTTAATCTCTTCTGCTTCTGTTAGGTTCTTAACAATTTCTGTCCTTTATTGTGCCCATCCTTGCATGAACTGTTCCCTTGATAGCTCCAGTGTTCTTGGAAAGATCTCTAGTCTTACCCATTTTATTGTTTTCTTCTATTTCTTTGTATTGTTCGTTTAAGAAGGCCTTCTTATTTCTCCTTGCTCTTCTCTGAATTTGAAATAGCTCAACTGGAATTCCATCACCTCCACTAGCTTTGTTCATAGTGATGCTTGATAAGGCCCACTTGACTTCACATTCCAGGATGTCTGGCTCTAGTGAGTGATCACACCATCATGATTATCTGGGTCATGAAGATCTTTCTTGTATAGTTCTTGTGTATATTCTTGCCACCTCTTCTTAATATCTTCAGCAAATTTGGAAAATGCAGCAGTGGCTACAGGACTCGAAAATGACTGTCAATTTTCATTCCAACCCCAAAGAAACGGAATGCCAAGAATGCTCAAACTACTGCATAGTTGCACTCATCTCACATGCTAGTAAAGTAATGCTCAAAATTCTCCAAGCCAAGCTTCAACAATACGTGAACCGTGAACTTCCAGATATTCAAGCTGGACTTAGAAAAGGCAGAGGAACCAGAGATCAAATTGCCAACATCTGCTGGATCATCAAAAAAGCAAGAGAGTTCCAGAAAAATATCTACTTCTGCTTTATTGACTATGCCAAAGCCTTTGACTGTGTGGATCACCTCAAACTGTGGAAAATTCTTCAAGAGATAGGAATACCAGATCATCTGACCTGCCTCTTGAGAAATCTGTATGCAGGTCAGGAAGAAACAGTTAGAACTGGAAATGGAACAACAGAGTGGTTCCAAATAGGGAAAGGAGTATGTCAAGGCTATATATTGTCACCTTGCTTATTTAACTTCTATGCAGAGTACATCATGAGAAATGCTGGGCTGGATGAAGCACGAGGTGGAATCAAGATTACTGAGAGAAATATCAATAACCTCAGATGTGCAGATGACACCACCCTGATGGCAGAAAGTGAAGAAGAACTAAAGAGCCTCTTGATGAAAGTGAAAGAGGAGAGTGAAAAAGTTGGCTTAAAGCTCAACATTCAGAAAGCTAAGATCATGGCATCTGGTCTCATCACTTCATGGCAAATAGATGGGGAAACAGTGGAAACAGTGGCTGATTTTATTTGGGGGGGCTCCAAAATCATTGCAGATGGTGACTGCAGCCAGGAAATTAAAAGACACTAGCTCCTTGGAGAAGGCAATGGTACCCCACTCCAGTACTCTTGCCTGGAAAATCCCATGGGCTGAGGAGCCTGGTAGGCTGCAGTCCATGGAGTTGCTAAGAGTCAGACACGACTGAGTGACTTCACTTTCACTTTTCACTTTCATGCATTGGAGAAGGAAATGGCAACCCATTCCAGGGTTCTTGTCTAGAGAATCCCAGGGACGGGGGAGCCTGGTGGGCTGCCGTCTATGGGGTCGCACAGAGTCGACCACAACTGAAGCAACTTAGTGGCGGCAGCAGCAGCGGCAGCTCCTTGGAAGGAAAGTTATGACCAACCTAGATAGCATATTGAAAAGCAGAGACATTACTTTGCCAACAAAGGTCCGTCTAGTCAAAGCTATAGTTTTTCCAGGAGTCATGTATGGATGTGAGAGTTGGACTATAAAGAAAGCTGAGCACAAAAGAATTAATGCTTTTGAGCTGTGGTATTGGAGAAGACTCTTGATAGTCCCTCGGACAGCAAGGAGATCCAATCAGTCCATCATAAAGGAAATCAGTCTTGAATATTGATTGGAAGGACAGATGCTGAAGCTGAAACTCCAGTACTTTGGCCACCTAATGTGAAGAACTGACTCATTTGAAAAGACTCTTGTGCTGGGAAATGTTAAAGGCATGAGGAGAAGGGGACGACAGAGGATGAGATCGTTTGATGACATCACCGACTCAATTGACATGAGTTTGGGTAAGCTCTGGGTGTTGGTGATGGACAGGGAGGCCTGGTGTGCTGCAGTCCATGGGATCACAAAGAGTCGGACAGGACTGAGTGACTGAACTGAACTGAACTGAACTGAACCAACTGCATTCAATTGGTTATATCTTTCCCTTCCTCCATTACCTTTCATTCATAAACAACTCAATAAATAGATATAAGCAGATTAAATACATGATAAAACTAGTGGAGTAGAACATAGGTCAATAGAATGTATCCAAACTGAAGCAGAGAGGAAAACAACTGAAGCATATATAAAAGAATAGCCCCTGGAAAGTTTAGCATAATTGAAAGCTGAAAAGTAGAAGAAATAATATAGAAGTAGTAGCTTAAATGATAGTCAAAATTGTTTGAAAAGATGAAAATTCACAGATTTAAGAAGGAGTAAGAATCCCAAGCAAGATAATTTTTTTTTAATCTACATGGAGTCACATTATAATAAAACTGTCTAAAACTAAAGAATATAGGGACATCCTAGCAGTCAAAGAAAAAGACATATTACTTTCCAAAGAACCTCAATAATACTTTTAACTGAATTTTTGACAGAAATGTTAAAAAATAATAAACAAAATAATGAGATCTTTATAATAGTTCTGAAATGAAACTTAGATTGTCTCTTTGATGAAGAAATCTTCAAATATTAAGGCAAATTAACTATGTTTACAGAATAGTAAAACTGAAAGAAAATTTTTTTAATTAATTATATTTTGCTTTGCTGGTCCTTGCTGCTGAGTGGGCGTTTATCTCTCACTGCAGTGAGCAGGGCCTCTCCTTGTGGTGGTGTGCAGTCTTGCTGTGGTGTGCAAGCTTACTGCGGGGGCATCTGCCATCATGGAGCCCAGGCTCTGGGACGCAGGGACCTCAGACCTCACGGGCAGCACGTGCGGCTCTCGGGCTCTGAGCACAAGCCCAGCAGTTGTGTTGTATGGGCCCATCTGCTTCCAGGCATACATAATCCTCACAGACCACAGATCCAACCTCTGTCTCCAACACTACACTGACAGACAGGCTCTTTACCACTGAGCAACCTGGGAGATCTAGAAAATTTTTTTTACCAGTAGACCTACACTAAAAGGAGAATCTTTGTGGAGTGAAAAGGACCTAAGAGAGAAACAGACATGTAGAAAAGAAGGACAAACAAGATAAAGAGTAACATAAGTGAATATGGAATATAAAATAATCATAATGTCTCAAAGGATTTTTTAATTTGTACAGAATTACTGAAGAGAAAACAATATATGATTAATCAGCTAATGGCAGGTGGGAGAATGAATGATTAATACTTGACTAGAGATCTCTTTAAGAAAATTAGAGATACCAAAGGAACATTTCATGCAAAGATGGGCTTGATAAAGAACAGAAATGGTACGGACCTAACAGAAGCAGAAGATATTAAGAAGAGGTGGCAAAATACACAGAAGAACTGTACAAAAAAGATCTTCATGACCCATATAATCATGATGATGTGATCACTAATCTCGAGCCAGACATCTTGGCACGTGAAGTCAAGTGGGCCTTAGAATGCATCACTATGAACAAAGCTAGTGGAAGTGATGGAATTCCAGTTGAGCTGTTTCAAATCATGAAAGATGATGCTGTGAAAGTACTGCACTCAATATGCCAGCAAATTTGGAAAACTCAGCAGTGGCCACTGGACTGGAAAAGGTCAGTTTTCATTCCAATTCCAAAGAAAGGCAATGCAAAAGAATGCTCAAACTACAGCACAGTTGCACTCATCTCACATGCTAGTGAAGTAATGCTCAAAATTCTCCAAGCCAGGCTTCAGCAATACATGAACCATGAACTCCCTGATGTTTAGGCTGGTTTTAGAAAAGGCAGAGGAACCAGAGATCAGATTGCCAACATCCACTGGATCATGGAAAAAGCAAGAGAGTTCCAGAAAAACATCTACTTCTGCTTTATTGACTATGCCAAAGCCTTTGACTGTGTGGATCACAATAAACTGTGGAAAATTCTGAAAGAGATGGGAATACCAGACCACCTAACCTGCCTCTTGAGAAATCTGTATGCAGGTCAGGAAGCAACAGTTAGAACTGGACATGGAACAACAGACTGGTTCCAAATAGGAAAAGGAGTATGTCAAGGCTGTATATTGTCACTCTGCTTATTTAACTTCTATGCAGAGTACATCATGAGAAATGCTGGACTGGAAGAAACACAAACTGAAATCAAGATTGCCGGGAGAAATATCAATAACCTCAGATATGCAGATGACACCACCCTTATGGCAGAAAGTGAAAAGGAGCTAAAAATCCTCTTGATGAAAGTAAAAGAGGAGAGTGAAAAAGTTGGCTTAAAGCTCAACATTCAGAAAACGAAAGTCATGGCATCTGGTCCCATCACTTCATGGGAAATAGATGGGGAAACAGTAGAAACAGTGTCAGACTTTATTTTTGGGGGGCTCCCAAAATCACTGCAGATGGCGATTGCAGCCATGAAATTAAAAGATGCTTACTCCTTGGAAGAAAACTTATCACCAACCTAGATAGTATATTCAAAAGCACAGACATTACTTTGCCGACTAAGGTCTGTCTAGTCAAGGCTATGGTTTTTCCTGTGGTCATGTATGGATGTGAGAGTTGGACTGTGAAGAAGGCTGAGTGCCAAAGAATTCATGCTTTTGAACTGTGGTGTTGGAGAAGCCTCTTGAGAGTCCCTTGGACCGCAAGGAGATCCAACCAGTCCATTCTAAAGGAGATCAACCCTGGGATTTCTTTGGAAGGAATGATGCTAAAGCTGAAACTCCAGTACTTTGGCCACCTCATGCTAAGAGTTGACTCATTGGAAAAGACTCTGATGCTGGGAGGGATTGGGGGCAGAAGGAGAAGGGGACGACCGAGGATGAGATGGCTGGATGGCATCACGGACTCAACGGGAGATGGTGATGGACAGGGAGGCCTGGCATGATGCGATTCATGGGGTCGCAAAGAGTCAGACACGACTGAGCGACTGAAGTGAACTCAACTGAATCCAAAAGAAGATCCTAAAGGAGAGAAAAGGGAATATAGGACAAGTGAGGGAATTTTTTTTTAAGTAAGATCATTGATTTAAACCCAACTATGTTATATTAAATGTAAGAGGACTTAAATTATTGTCAAAATATATACAAGCAACTCTTACAGCTCAATTCCAGAAAAATAAATGACCCAATCAAAAAATGGGCCAAAGAACTAAACAGACATTTTTCCAAAGAAGACATACAGATGCCTAACATATGAAAAGATGCCCAACATCACTCATTATCAGAGAAATGCAAATCAAAACCACAATGAGGTACCATTTCATGCCAGTCAAAATGGCTGCTATCAAAAAGTCTACAAGCAATAAATGCTGGAGAGGGTGTGGAGAAAAGGGAACCCTCTTACACTGTTGGTGGGAATGCAAACTAGTACTGCCAGTATGGAAAACGGTGTGGAGATTCCTTTAAAACCTGGAAATAAAACTGCCATATGGCCCAGCAATTCCACTGCTGGGCATACACACCGAGGAAACCAGAATTGAAAGAGACAGGTGTATCCCAATGTTCATTGCAGCACTGTTTATAATAGCCAGGATATGGAAGCAACCTAGATTTCCAGACGAATGGATAAGAAAGCTGTGGTACACATATACAATGGAATATTACTCAGCCATTAAAAAGAATACATTTGAATCAGTTCTAATGAGGTGGATGAAATACACCAATATAATATACTAACACATATATATAGAATTTAGAAAGATGGTAACGATAACCCTGTATGTGAGACAGCAAAAGAGACACAGATGTATAGTACAGTCTTTTGGACTCTGTGGGAGAGGTGAGCATGGGATGACTGGGAGAATGGCATTGAAACATGTAAATTATCACATATGAAACAAATAGCCAGTCCAGGTTCGATGCATGATACAGGGTACTTGGAGCTGGTGCATGGGATGACCCAGAGGGATGGGATGGAGGAAGGTGGGAGAGGGGTTCAGGATGGGGAACACATGTACACCCGTGGAAGATTCATTGTCAATGTATGGCAAAACCAATACAATGTTGTAAAGTGAAAAAATTAATTAATTAACTAAACTAAGATAAATAAAA
The DNA here is from genome assembly GCF_014754425.2 of Oryx dammah. Lineage (NCBI taxonomy): Eukaryota > Metazoa > Chordata > Mammalia > Artiodactyla > Bovidae > Oryx > Oryx dammah. The sequence goes on from NW_024070194.1 coordinate 80,024,674, forward strand.
AGTCTTTAAGGTTGTATTAAATAAAAAAGAAATTACAATCATATGCTGCTTATAAGAGACATGCCTTACATATAATGGTATACAAGCACTGAAGGAATAATGCAAGTAACATATATTATGCAAAATTAAAAATAAAAAGCAGATATGTGTATAAAAAACTAAAGTGGATTTTAAGACAAGAAGCATTTTTAGAGAGAAAAACGTATCATACTTTTAAAAGTAGAGGGTGATTCCACCAGAAAGATATAACAATTCTTAATGTTTGTGTGTGAGATAATAGTCTTGCACTCTCTTGTTCTCTGTCTGTCTGTCTGTCTGTCTCTCTCACACACACACAAACACACACACACAACTGACCCCTAAACAACATGGGGATGAATTGACATATAACCTATAGTCAACTGTCCATGTCATGGTTCCTCCACATCTGCAGATTCACCCAACCACAGACCATGTAGTACTGTAGTATTTTACTATTGAAAATTATCTGCATAGAAGCGGACCCACAGAGTTCAAACCTGTGTTGTTCAAGGTCAACTTTGTATAAGCAAAATTGGTAAAACTAAAAACAGAGACAGACAAACCCACAAATCTTAGTAACTCTTGATCAAAAAGAATAAGTTATAGATTTGAACAAAATAAGCTATAAACTTGAACTAATCAACATATAAAACAGCACTTAGCAATTGAGGAGCACACATCCTTTGGAAGTGGGCACGAAATGTTTACTGATATGATCACACACTAGGTCAGAAGTCCTTCTCTTTCAAAGCACTCTCGGGTATTCTGTCCCCTAGAAAACCTTCCTTGGGAGCACCCCAACTCTGGTCTGGAGCAGACCTTGTCAGTGTTCCTTAGCACTCAACATTTTCCCATATGCCTACAACTTCTTTCTGCAATTGGAATGCCCTCCTAAAGATTTTCCACTCTTTGTAGAAACTTATTCAGGTACATATATTTCAAGCTGGAAACTCCAGAGTTAACAGGCCAGATAGAGTTTCTACCCACTGGACAATGGGAATGGCTGAATATATTGTGGCCTCACAGGTAGGACAACTCTGGAGTACATTCTGCATAGCATGAAGTGAAGTGAAGTCGGTCAGTCATGTCCGACTCTTTGCGACCCCATGGACTGTAGCCTACCAGGGTCCTCTGTTCATGGGATTTTTCCAGGCAATAGTACTGGAGTGGATTGCCATTTCCTTCTCCAGGGGATCTTCCCGACCCAGGGATCAAACCCAGGTCTGCATTGTAGACAGGTGCTTTACCATCTGAGCCACCAGGGAATAACCTGCCTGAAAACCCACCCTGTTTTGGATGCTTTTTCCTTCCTGTCTCACTTCCTCTTACTCTCTCCATACCTCCTGAGATTGCCTCCCAAATGAAAGGCTCATGCTGAAACTCTTGTGCATGGGTCTGCTTCCAAGTTGCTGTTGTTGTTCAGTTGCTCAGTCATGTCTGACTCTGCGACCCCATGGACTGCAGCACGCCAGGCCTCCCTGTCCATTATCAAGTCCCAGAGTTTGCTCAAACTCATGTCAGTTGAGTCAGTGATGCCATCCAACCATCTTGGCTTCTGTCATCCCCTTCTCTACCTGCCTTCTGTCTTCTATCATGGAAAGCTCTTTTCCATTGAGTTGGCTCTTCCCATCAGGTGGCCAAAGTATTGGAACTTCAGCTTCAGCATCAGTCCTTCCAATGAATATTCAGGGTTGATTTCCTTTAGGATGGACTGGTTTGCTTCCAAGAACCAAACGAAATCAGTGCCCCTGGCTGTGCTCCCTAACATAGCTTTAACCAAGTAAGTTACAGCTGCCCAATGCCACCTAATATGGAACTCTTGGAGGGCACAGACTCTGCTTTTATTTCTGCATCCTAGATCATGGTACCTGGCACCTAAGAAGTGTGCAGTGAGTATCCAGTAGCAATTGTCAAATCAGTTAATTAAGCTTGTTTTGAAAGCCATCATCAGCTCCCTCAGGACAGGGCTGCCTGAAGAGATACAGGCAGGATTTTCAAAAGACAGACTGGAGACAAGTGTGAACTAGAAGGGCAAGCCTGGATTACATGCTGCAGGAAGTATCCCTAGAGCTGCTAGGATGTCGAAAGAGCCCTCAGGGCCTACCTGGGAGATGCACACAGGGCTTTCGTGAGAGGAGAGCAAGGCTCTTGAGGGAATGTCAGGATTCCTGAAACAGGTTTTGCTTATCGCATTTTGCCTGGTCCTCTAGCCTTGCTTATCACATAAAGTTTTGCTGTGTTGATTCAGGATTTTACTTGTGATCAATCAGTAATTTGATTTTAAGAGAAACTCTATTTGGAAATGAGAGCACCATCCTATACTTAGACATTGTCACTGAAAGCAAGTGGTTCCTGCCACTTCACTCTGCTACTGTGTCCTGACTGTTGAGAATATTTTCAATCAATTGCACGCTAAGTTGCTCCAGTCATGTCCAACTCTTTGCACCCCTCTGGACTGTAGCCCGCCAGGCTTCTCTCCATGGGATTCTCCAGGCAGGAATACTGGGGTGGGTTGCCATGTCCAGGAAAATAACCTTTCCTTTATCCCATAAGCATTTTTTAAGTGTCTGCAGTGTGAAAATTACTATACCAGAAGTCGGGAGATGAAAAAAAAAAAAGGTCTTTATCCTCTGGAGACATATGTGTCATGATGCAGACAGACTCAAAATAGAATGTGCTAAAGACTGAAGATGAAGAATGTACCACCAGTTTCCAAAGCACAAAGGAGATATATTCAAACTCTGCCTGGTAACATCAGGAAAAACCTCATCAAGCTTTTCTTCCAAGAACATTTGTAAAGGGCACATTTTCCAACAGTGATGAAGATCCCCTGAAAAGAGATATGAGATCAAGACATGAGGTCATGAAAGATCACAGGATGTTTTGGGAGGGACATCTCCTAGGCACAGAAGAATCATGAAGTAGGTAGAGGGAGTCGGTAGACACTGAGGCCGGAACAGGGTTTTAACCTTGATTTGTGCTATGGATGGTAGTCTGGTGAATCCTGCAAACCCATCTCAGAATAACTTCAATTTTATTGAACTGCAGTTACCAGAACAGTGAAAAAGCTTATGATATTAAATATGAAAGTATCTGAGTGAAAGCATCACAAGTGACTATTTTTATGCTCTGTTGTTCCATGCATCATTTAAGGAAAAGTCAGTTTCTACTGATGGTTAATAATGATAATGTTTTTATTTATTTTTGGCTGTGCTGGGTCATCATTACTGCATACCGGCTTTCTCTGGTTGTGATGCGCAGGCTTCTCATTGCAGTGGTTTCTCTTCTGGTGGAGCACGGACTCTAGGGTGCGTGGGCTCTGTAGCTGTGGCACATGGGCTTAGTTGCCTTACAGCATGTGGGATCTTAGTTTCTGGACCAGGGATTGAACCCTTGTCCCCTGTGTTGGCAGGCAGATTCTTAACCACTGCACCACCAGGGAAGTACAAGAGAAATTTTTTGTTTTGCCCATCTAAACCCTGGCCTTTCAGGATTAGGTAAAGAACTCACAGATAAGAAATTGGCTAGTGTTCAATGTTTAAAAGAGTTTAGACATTTTCTCTAGAACAAATGGGAGCCAGTGAAATGGCAACCCACTCCAGAGTTCTTGCCTGGAGAATCCCAGGGATGGCAGAGCCTGGTGGGCTGCCATCTATGAGGTCACACAGAGTTGGACACAACTGAAGTGACTTAGCAGCAGCAGAATATTGTGAAGGGAGGGATTGCAGTGATCAAAACGTTTTAGAAGCATAAACAAGGCTAGATACGCTGGTGTCTAAGGCTACATGCCACAGCCTGGGTGCAGCCCATCCTCCCAAACATTCAGACTGAAGCTAGGAATAAGAGATAAATGTCACTGGGCTCTAAGAGCCTGAGCCTCTCAGCCCTGGCACTTTTCTACTCCTTCCAGCATGTATGGAACACTGAGCTGAGGCTGGAGTGTAGAAGCCAGGGAATGCCAAAGAACTTTAGAGTTGTCGGAGGGGAGAATTCAAGTGAGGAGGCAAGCCTAAGCTTCATATTAACGCAGCTTCATATTACAAAGTGAAAGATAAGGTTTTTCCTTTGAGATAAAAGAGGTGCCCTTCCCCCCACCCCACTCATAGATGCACACGTACATGTACAGAATTCCATGTTGTGCCCCTAACAGCATGGCTCTCAGTTCCTTTAGGAAGGTCTGTTTTCCTCTGTCTTTAGATATTCTTCAGTGGTAAAGTGTCAAGAATCCCTGACACTAGCCAAACATTTGGACCCACTATTTTATTGTAACTAGATAAACAAATATAAATAGTCTCTATTTTTATAAGTACTGATAAATAAAGTAGGTACTTATAAAAAATAAAACCACTATTTTATTGTTAGAATATCAGATATGCACTTAATACATAAAATTCAACACCTGAAGTAAATACAAATGTAGCAAATAAATGATAAAAAATATATAATATATACAGTTGGCTCTCCATTTCCATGGGTTCTGCAGCTGTAAATTCAACCAACCACAGATCAAAAATACACTAAAAAAAATTCTACACAGTTCCAAAACACAAAACTTGAATTCATTGTATACCAGCAACTATTTATATAACATTTATAGTGTATTAGTATTGTAAGTAATCTAAAGTGACATTAAATATATGGGAGGATGTGTATAGGTTGTATACAAATACTATGTCATAAAGGACTTGAATATCTGTGGATTTTGGTATTTGCAAGGAATCCTAGAATGAATCTCTTGCAGATACTAGGAGATTATTGTAAACATTTTGAATCTCACTCAATATACAAAACTGTGCAAACTTATGAGAGTTGATGGGTAGTTTCTTCTGCCCCTGAGAAATGAATCATCACCGTCAGGATGATTTTATATCAAAGAAAAGATTGTGTTTAATACATACATATGTATTTATATGTCTGTGGTTATACTGATATGCCCTTTCAGTAGTGTCCTAAACTTTCATTTATTTGTTGCTTTTGAAACGAAAAGTGAGATTTCAGAAAAAGTCCTTTTCTACCTCTACCTCTCCTTCCCTACCATGTTTTCCAGCAAAGCTAAAATGGAAGCCACTCCACTCTTCTTTCTTGTTTGTTAAAAAAAAAAAAAAAGTGGCATCAATAATGTTCATTGAATACTCTCCTATTTTCCTTTCTGGGGAGATAGTAATCATAGTTTATTGGATCCTTCAAAAATAACAAGTTATAAAATTTAAAAATTATCATGTGTCATATTTTATATATTCACATAAAAGATTTGGATGGATCCAATTGCAATAGTTTATATATTGCTTAGAGTAGTTGTTTCACTGTCTTGCTTTACTAATTTACAGTTATCTTGCAAGCAAGTATTATAGAATTGGATATTAAACATTGCTCATACCAAGCTGTTACGAAACAGCCTTGTGACTACCAAATAAGCAGTAAGATACATGTTGGACTAATTTGTTTATTTTCCAGAAATATTTTGGATGGCAGGTTAGCTTGCTTTTCTTCTTTAAAAGCATTCTTTCCTCTGGTAAATTTTAATTTTGAAAAATGTGAACTGAACAATGTAAGCAAAATGGGAAATAAATGAAGATTGAGAATGATTAGTTAATTACTGAAAGGTGTCCTCTGTGCTTCCGGGGGTGATCACCTGGACTGTTTTGACCCCTACCTTCACTGTATATCATTTTGTCACCTGTATTCAGTTCTGTCTCCTTAAAAAGTTCCCAGGATCTCCATCCTTAGTCTGAAAAATCTCATTTGCTCAATTCAGTACTTACAATTTTTAAACACACCGTTTTTTTCCTGGGGACTAGAGTTTCCTTTTAGGAAGAGGCGTGTGGTAGATGTTGTCCAATGGAAGAATCTACATCCAAGATGCTACACTCACAGGTAGTGATTGACACAAGAGGAAAGAATGTTGATCTCCTGAGGCAGCTAATGCTCCAGAGCCCCCTGTGAGGTCAGGCTGAAGCCAGACTCCATCTGAGACCACACCCTCACTCAGCTCCTCACCCCACCTACCCTGTTCCCCTGAGAACATGCCCTCAGTTAGTCCTCTGTGTCCAAACGCCTGCTTCAGGCTCTGCTGCAGCCAAACCTAAGGCAGTAAGAATCAGGCCAAGTTTGTCTCCCTCTATCTGCCAGATTAGGAAGTCCTAGCCTTTTCCATGTGACCTTCCTGATATTCAAATCACAGAGTCAGTAAAGATGCCAATTGCATCCCAGTGCACCAGCCTGGAGCACCCTGAGGGATGGGATGGGGAGGGAGGAGGGAGGGGGGTTCGGGATGGGAGACACATGTACACCCATGGCTGATTCATGTCAATGTATGGCAAAACCACTACAATATTGTAATTAGCCTCCAATTAAAATAAATTAATTTTTTTTAAAAAGATGCCAATGGCAAATAGGTCTTTAAAAATATTTTATATCCTCTATGGTTTTCAGAGTCCACGTGTTTAGCTTTGTTTCTGATCACTTAGCTGTCATACTGGCTCCAGCTCTTTTGCACCTCTTGAAGTAAATGGAGCATCTACCTGCAGACCATATAATCTAAGACGGACTTGGTTAGAATCAATTTCTATGGAAACCCAGAACATGCAAGGACTAACCAAAATCTACTTTTCTTTCCAATATTTCAGAAAAGGATTTCAATGACAAACATTTCTCAGCAGTAATACCTAGGAAGGGAAAACCTCAAAGAAAGACCTGTAAGAAAAGCAATACACTCTATAAATCACATATCTTCTTCCTTTATGATGGATCCCCAGGTCCATTCAACTTCAGGTCCATGTGATATCAAGTGTTTTTGGTGTGTTTTTTTTTTTCCTTTGATGGTGAGGGAGAGTTTAGTTCCACATATGTGTAGTAAATCTACATATCTTCATAGGTTCAGGTTAGCTCAGGAAAAAGGGTGAGGAGGATCTGAGGAATATTTAAGATATAATGATCACAGTGAATCAACAGATTTTGGAATCAGTCTTGCTAGTCGGGAATGAAGGCAATTATGTCCTTTCTTCAGCAGAGCTGTACTGTTCTCCTATTTCTGCTGCTGGAGTTCCTGGCTTCCTGGGAGCTTGTCATCCCTTTCCAGGTTACACAAGATCATTATACTGTGTGGATTCCCCTCTAGCACAGCAAATCATACTGTATTACTTTGGTCCCATCCACATGCTAACTAGCAGAATCTTCCATATGTCTGATTCCAAATTCATCTTTACTATTAACCCAGTCTAACTTCACTCTCTGGAGTTTAAGATACTAATTAGCCAGCTTATAAATCAACTGTATTGGTGTGGCTGACCCTCGCAGGAGTGCCAGAGGGTTAGGATCCCTCATGGTAGGACAGTGAGTGATAGTGAATTGCCCAGAGGTCGTCTATGGGCAGAAATGTCTCATAAACCTGACACAGTATACTGGTGGACAAGTAGGAGGTAGAAAGGAGTTTTTAACTTGATTATTTTAAGAACAGATATTTGGATATTTGGGAGTCAAAGAAAGTGTCATTAACTTGATCAGATAAATTATAGAGGAATGACTTGTATTATTGATTTCCCTTCTGGTCACCTGTGAAGTCCAAGGTTTTAGACATGTCCAGTGTGGTAGCCACAAGGCACATGTGGCTATCGAAATTTAGTAAAATTAATTCAAATTAAATACCATAAAAAATTCAGTTCCTCACTTGCACTAACACGTCTCAGGTACTCAAAAGCCACATGTGGCTCATGGCTGCTTCACTGATGGCTCACATGTCCAACATATAAAGCATTATTAAAGGTTCTACTGAACAGCCTTTTAAAAAGGTTGCTATTTTTATTTAAGGGAAGAGATTTGAGAGGTTCATTTCTTTGAGTTATTTTTCTCTTTTCCAATAAACATTATAATAAAAACATTTTGCATTTGTTTCCTGGAAACATGCTAAGGACAAGGTGCCAGATTCCTTTTATCTGTTGTAACAGGAAGGACAACTGGTATTTTATAGTTATTTTAAATGCAATAAGACGTCAAACACAGTAAAAACATTCTGTGCCTATCCATTCATGTTAAGATTTCTTTCTTGCCCCTGTAGTTCTTTCTTTTGTATGGGGAGTGGTTTTGCACAAAGATAAGAAGATAGAAAGAAGAAGAAGTGGTTTTTATGTTTTGAATCTCTACTTCTCAGAGCCAGAAGAGGCTTCATGGGTCTTCTCTACACCAAACCCATCTAATGCAATGACTGTATTTGCCACATCCTTTATAGGGGGAAGTTATTTCTACTCAAGAGTTATCAAGTGTAGACTATGGTTTAAGAGCCATCAGTTTGTATTGGTCTACCTCTACTCATATATGTCGATAAAAATTTTTAAAAGGAAACAAAACTCACTATTCTAATTGGGGATTGAGAAGGTACTCATTTCTAACTTTGGCTTTTTAGAATTTACTGAGTGTCTGTTATATGCCAGGATCTCACATGTATTAAATCCAATAACCACAACCACTGACATATATCAGACATTTGATCAATGTTATGTGTCTAAATGGGTTGCATTTCCAAAGATGTTGAATAAGGATGATTTGGAATGAAAAATGTCTCTGGAAGTCATTTTTTAAAGTAGTGCTTTAGTTCTTAGGCTGCCTTCACAAGCTGAATTTGGACTGTAAAGAAAGCTGAACATTGACAAATTGATGCTTTTGAACTGTGGTGTTGGAGAAGACTCTTGGGAGTCCCTTGGACTGCAAGGAGATCCAACCAGTCCATCCTAAAGGAAATCAGTCCTGAATATTCATTGGAAGGACTGATGTTGAAGCTGAAACTGCAGTACTTTGGCCACCTGATGCAAGGAACTGACTCATTTGAAAAGATGCTGATGCTGGGAAAGATTGAAGGAGGTAGGAGAAGGGGACAGCAGAGGGTGAGATGGTTGGATGGCATCACCGACTCAATGGACGTGAGTTTGGGTAAACTCCAGGAGTGTATGATGGACAGGGAGGCAAAGAGTCAGACATGACTGAGCAACTGAACTGAACTGAACTGAACCATCATTTCCAGCATTACTTCTATTAAAAAATATAGGTCTTTCTTTCTCCTCTGATCCACTATTTTTTATCTTTTCTTCAACAAATTCTACACTCTAAGAATAAGAACAAAGCTCTCTCTAATCTAGCTTTCTGCATGATGTTTCTGAGTTTCAGGGAAGATTCAGGAGTTCTATGATAAGAGCTTGGTCTGTTTTAAACTCAAGGCTATTTTTACAAGCACTAATGCTTGCCCAGATTTCTCCTCATCCAGTAAATCAGAAAGCAAAATTGGAAACAGCTGTGTAACCAATTCTCTGCTCCAACATGAAGTGGCCAATTCTTGTCCCATATCATGGCAGAGATGTCCAAACTTGAATGTTCATTGAATGATGATATATATGGTCCTTCTTTTCTTTGAGAAAAACAAGATTTTTTTTGACATGCTTCCTTACAAAAAATACATATTAAGATTTAGCTGAAGTATAGTTGATTTACAATGTTGTGCCAATCTCTGCTGTATAACATAGTCTCAGGAGAATAGAGGAAGGAAAACATTTACTATGATTGTGCTGAATTGTAGAAGAAAAGACATGTGAATCACTTAAAAATAAGGTAACCCCTCAAAATTGAAATTAAAAGGAAGTTTCTCTGAGATATTTCTGGAAAGACACTAGTTAACTATTTAATGATACCATATGTGTAGATAAATATATAAGAAATTTTAAAGAGCATGTAAATATTATGGTAGCCAAAAAGTCTGTTCAGGTTTTCCCATAACATATTACAGAAAAACCTGAACAAACTTTTTGGTCAACCCAGTGTAATAGTAATCTGAGTTCTGGAGAAACAACCCTAAATACACTTCATTAAATATAAGATAATAATCAGATCACTTTTTACCTCTAAAAAGCGAGTATGGCCAGCCATTTGAAATTTGCCGTGTATGTCTTAGAAGGCCTGTCACAACATGTGCAGTTACAATTACAACCATACTTACGTCAAATGTGTTTTACTATACAAAGTTCCACTGACTTCTGCAATTAGGGCAAGGTTAGATTTTGTGTTCCACGATGCATTAAAAAATGTCTCTTATCAAAAGACAAATACCATATGATATCACTCATAGGTGGAATCTAAAGTACGACACAAATGAACTTATCTGTGAAACAGAAACAGACTCACAGACATAGACAGCAGGTGGGGGGGGGGCAAGATGGAGTGAGAGTATGGGCTTAAGAGGTGCAAATCATTATATATCAGACAGATAAGAAACAGAGGGGTACTGTATTCTCAACATCCTGTGATAAACCATAATGGAAAAGAATGTAAAGAGGAACGTGCTTCCATTCTGTGCAGCAGAAATTAGCACAACATTGTAAATCAACTATACTTCCGTTTAAGAAAATGTCTCTTGTGATCCTGTGGATTCAAGGAAACGAGTTCTCTTTAACATGCTGTGGCCAGTGGGTACTCAGCAGGTCCCTAGAAGAGTCCATGCTGATCTGCAGGAGGGCTCTACTCTTCTTTCTTCAGTGGACTGGTCAGTGTATAAATGCCCGATCCCTTTCGTTTCTGTGTTTAGTTAACTATGCCTTAGATGCAGCATCCCCCATTCAAATTAGCAAAACTAAAAATGTTTCATTTCCCCAATAGGACAGAAGTTATTGCCTCATTAAGTCAGTGGTGTGCTTGTGCTGGTGTCCAGAAACAGTGAATGCAGCTTCTAAAACATGCTTTTGTTTATTGGTTGCAGCATGACACTAATGACTGGCTTCCCTGGTGCTCAGATGGTAAAGAATCTACTTGCAATGCTAGAGACCGGGGTTCGATCCCTGGGTCAAGAAGATTCCTTGGGGAAAGGGAATGGCTACTCACTACAATATTCTTGGCCAGGAGAATTCCATGGACAGAGGAACCTGGCAGGCTACATTCCATGGTGTCACAGAGTCAGACACAACTGAGCAACTGATACTTCCACATGGCACTAGTAACAGTGGACAGAAACACGGTTCTCGTGCACAGTGTTATGCTCTGGTAAAGTCCATGGGTTCCCTTTCCAAGTGACCGATTACCTTTTTGCTGACCTTTCCATTGACTCCCTACCTAATCTTGGCCATTCTTCTTGGTCCTAAGAAAGGGCCATGGAGAAAAAGTGAATGGCCCTTCCGACATGCCATTCTGTTAAAGGTATTTCGATATCATCTTTATTCGTGAATGCAATACTGTGTTATCCTTCCAACCATGGAAGATTTAAATCCAGGCAGGAATGGACTGCCTTATATGCTGCCTTTGTGCAGCAACTAATCACAAAGAGGAAAAATGAAAGTGTAGGGTCCAAGATTTTCTTCTGAAGTATAGAGACATAGAGAGTGGTTTATGTTGCTTTATGTTTGGATTTCTGCTACCCTTTGGAGTGGCTTTATTTGCTTTTAGTATGACTTTAGGAGTGTGTGTCCGATATTTTTAGGTTGTATGCAAGAGCTATGTATTTTAAATAGAGATATATATTCTAATAGAGATATGCCAATACTTGGCTACTGTTTTCAGAGGACAGAAATCATACAAAAACAGTTCTGAAATAAAACAGTTCTTTCCTCTTCCTGAATGGAGGTTATAATGACTCAAATGATTATTTAAGAAAGATCAAGAAAATTATGTGCAAATTTCCATGACCGTGAGTTACTAATCTATTTGATACACTTATAAAGTGTATATTCAAAATTGAATGTTCAGGAAGTAACAGTTAGAACTGGGCATGGAACAACAGACTGGTTCCAAATAGGAAAAGGAGTACGTCAAAGCTGTATATTGTCACTCGGCTTATTTAACTTATATGCAGAGTACATCATGAGAAATGCTGGGCTGGAAGAAGCACAAGCTGGAATCAAGATTGCCGGAGAAATATCAATAACCTCAGGTATGCAGATGACACCACCCTTATGGCAGAGAGTGAAGAGGAACTAAAAAGCCTCTTGATGAAAGTGAAAGAGGAGAGTGAAAATGTTGGCTTAAAGCTCAACATTCAGAAAACAAAGATCATGGTATCTGGTCCCATCAATTCATGGCAAATAGATGGAGAAACAGTGGGAAAAGTGGCTGACTTTATTTTTCTGGGCTCCAAAATCACTGCAGATGGTGATTGCAGTCATGAAATTAAAAGACACTTACTCCTTGGAAGGAAACTTATGACCAACCTAGACAGCATATTAAAAACCAGAGATATTACTTTGCCGACTAAGGTCCATCTAGTCAAGGCTGTGGTTTTTCCAGTGGTCATGAATGGATGTGAGAGCTGGACTATAAAGAAAACTGAGCACTGAAGAACTGATGCTTTTGAACTGTGGTGTTGGAAAAGACTCTTGAGAGTCCCTTGGACTGCAAGGAGATCCAACCAGTCCATCCTAAAGGAGATCAGTCCTGGGTGTTCTTTGGAAGGTCTGATGCTGAAGCTCCAATACTTTGGCCACCTGATGCGAAGAGCCAACTCATTTGAAAAGACCCTAATGCTGGGAAAGATCAAGGGCAGGAGGAGAAGGGGATTACAGAGGATGAGATGGTTGGATGGCATCACCGAATCAATAGACAGGAGTTTGGGTAAACTCCAGGAGTTGGTGGTGGACAGGGAGGCCTGGTGTGCTGCAGTCCATGGAGTCGCAAAGAGTTGGACACGACTGAGTGACTGAACTGAACTGAAGTGAATACTAGCAAGCTGCTATTACTTGATTCAAAACACACTTAAACATATTAAGAAGGAAATATTTTTGAAATATATTAATAGGATACAACAATTCACTTTTAAGTATGTGAATATAAGAAAATACACATATATATTAATATATCTATAAATCTGCATGTGTACATTATAAGCTTTAAATTAGGAAATTCTGGTTCTAGTGATCTATTGCTTTGTACCAAAAGTTGGTTCAGAAAAGACAGTTTATGTTATCTCATGATTTTGTGAGTCACAGATTCATTCAGCACTTGGCTAGGTGATTCTTTATCTCAAATAATTTTGGTGACGATTCCTCAGTAGTGTGCAGCCAGCAGATGGACTAATCTGGAGAATCCAAGACAACTTCAACTCCACGTTGAGTGGAGCATGGTCAGTCTAGCATGATGGCCTCAGGGTAGCTGGACTTTGTACTCCAAAGCAAGCATTCCAGGAAACAAGAAATGGAAGCCGCTGGGTTCTTAAAGCCTGAACCCAGAACTGGCATCACATAACTCATGCCACATTTTTTTAATAAGCAGCCCAGATTTAAGGGGAGAGAGTTTTGCTCTACATACTTTTGTAATGATTTTATTTATTTATTTATTTCTGGCTATGCTGGATCTTCATTGCTGCACATGAGCCTTTCTCTACTTGAGGCAAGTGGAGGCTCCTCTCTAATTGAGGTGTGTGGGCTCCTCATTCTGGTGGCTTCTCTTGTTGTGGAGCCTGGGCTCCAGACTGCAGGCTTTAGCGGTTGTGGCACACAAATTAGTTGCCTCTCAGCATGTGGGATCTTCCTGGATCAAGGATCCAAACCGTGTCCCCTACATTGCAAGGTGTATTTCTAAACACTGGACCACCAGGAAACTCTACTCTATGTCTTAATGGGAGGACTGACACCAAATTTGCAGCCATGTTTAGTCTATCACACTCTGTGCCCTGGCTAACAGGGAGAGATATAATACAGTGATTAAGAATGTTGAAGAGTCATGCTATAACTGATTAGATGAGAAGTTTCCACTTTCTCATCTCCTCATCTAAAAATAAAGAACAGTGATAATACTTATCCATATCTCATGTTGTTGTACTATAAGTCCATGTGATAAGCAACACAGCCTACACATACCCACAGATACAAATATATTGGCTTGGCCAAAAAGTTCACTCGCATTTTCTATGCCATCTTTGGGACAACCCAAACAAAAAGTACTCAACAAGTTTTTGCTGTTGTTTATAACTTTTTATATTTCTTCTGAGGTTATGAGGGGGAAGAAGGCATTATAAGAAGGAGAATTCTTATTTTCTTGAAAAATGAGACAATGGATAACACCAGTCAATCAACATAATGCTACTAGTCAAAATTTACTGTTTCTAACTTGATTTTGCTTTTCCTGAAGATATTTTCTCATAATACCCATCATATTGAAGAATGAAGCACGTTCTCTTATTCCTGTTACTCTTGCTAGGCTTCTGTTTGCCATTAGTTGCTTCCTGTGTACAGTAAAGATGTTGTATGATACTTGTTTCAGTACAGTGGATGGCAGATTTCAGTGACTCAAGTTATTCCCTCTGACGGAGTACATTTATAGAAATATCTTCGTTAAATTCTGTTGGATTCTGTCTCAGAAAGAAGCCAAGAAGTAATGCTGAACTCTCTTCCTCCTTCCCTTCTTATTCTTTAGCTCATTTCAAAGTAAACACAAAGCATTTTCTTAAGTACTTTCTTTCTTAAGGTAAAAGTTAAGATACTGTAACAGAGTCTCAAGTATACAAGATGTCCCACAAGATAGGTGCTTATTTCTTTCTCCTTCTTAATAGTCTAGGGCATCGAGGCAAGCTCTGCTCCACAACGTAATTCAAGGATCCAGTCTGAGAGGCTCAACCATCTTCAAGATGTGGTTTCCAACCTTCTAACTGCCATTGCTTCCAAGCAACAGGACAAAATAGGGAACAAATCCAAGGAAAACATCTTTACATCTTTAAGATGATGTAAAAGTTGCACACATAATGTTCACTTATCTTTATGGCAAGTATTGAGTCACGTGGTCTTCTGGGACCTGTAAGGGACTCCGGGAATTGTAGTTTCTAGCCAGACATTCATGTGGTCAGGAAGGAGGGATTTAGGGGTGGTTCAGGCAGAGGCCAGGGTAGGTGTATGGTATACACAATTCATCATATGCCACATTTGCTACTCTATAAAATAACTTTTGGATGACTTTTGAATAACTGATTAACAGTGATGACTGTTTAATTGTCACTCACACCCCACAAGTTGTATTGCCTAGATATGCCTCCCCTGCCTTTTTTTGAGAAGGTCTTCTTTAATAAACTAATTTGACATTTATAGGTCAGAACTGTGTCTCTGTGAATACTTTTCTGATTTTAAATGTCCTTTAGGTTCGTATTTATGAGGCTATGATACACAGCATGCAACTCACAGCCATGAGCCATTTAAAAAAAAAGCAGTAACTGTCATCCACGCATGATGGTTGCCTTTGGTACTGCCAAGGATACAGGATGAAAGCTACATAAGAAAGTGAAAGAAATCATTCCAAAAAACAGAAGCAGCAAATACACTCTTGTTTCTTTTGAAAAATTAAATATTTCATGAGATTTAATGGATATCTGACAAAGTTCCTCTGTCTGACCAAAACGTTTATTTCCAGATAGATTATACTGTGATATGCAATCTTCCAATTATGTAAAATATACAGCTTGTTAATTTTCAAAATCCAAACTCCCACAGTATCAAAGAGCCATAGCATTTCAGAGCTGGATGGGGTGACTAGAGGTCTGATTTACTATAGGAAACCATTGGAAGTGGAAGAATCTCTTGTGATTACTTTTTTCTTGGACAAAAGAGGGTGTCAATCTATTGAACTGGAAGGAAAAGGGGAAGTGCTGTATGTCCTTCTGTTTTGATTAACTTTGCAGGTATGGTTAGGATCCACAAGTTCTCTCTTCCAAGCTTTGCTAAGATGAGATATTTGAGTCACAGAGATGATCCTTTACTCTGTGTCAGGAGTTCTGACATGTTATCTGGGGTTCTTTCTGTCATGCAGTGTGACCTTGATATGTTAATAAGAAACTTCGCTGCCTATTTGTAACACCTATTGTAATAGCTATTTGTAATGCCTCCTAATAAGGATGAATCTGGTATCTGGCTTATCGATGTTGTGTTTCTGGAATTCATGACACTTTTCACTTAGTTCTCTCTCATTGTTTTATCATTATTCCATCGTAGGAATACATCACTATTTATGCATTTGGCTGATGAGTATGTGGGTAATTTCCAGTTTGAGAGTCTTTTTTTATTTTTATTTTTATTAGAGTATAGTTGATTTACAATGTTATGTTAGTTTCAGGTGTACAGCGAGGTAATCCAGGTATACATACACATATATCTATTCTTTTTCAGATTCTTTTCCCTTATAGGTTAGAGTATTGAGTAGCATGCCCTGTGCTATACAGTAGGTCCTTGTTGATTATTTCATATGTAGTAATGTGTCTGTTAATCCCAAATTCCTAACTAATCTTTCTCCTCAACTTTTCCCCTTTGTTAACTATAAGTTTGTTTTCTGAGTCTGTTACTATTTTGTAAATAAGTTCATTTGTATCTTTTTTTTTTTTTTTTTTTTAGATTTCACACTAAATTACAGCTTGAATGTACCTAGATATTATCATACTAAGTGAAGTAAGTCAGACAGAGAAAGGCAGTTTGGAATTCCTGAACAACTAAAGCGATAAAAGTCAGTTGCATGGAGAAAAGTGGACGTGAAAGGCAATCATTTTAAATGCTCTTTTCATTCAGAGTTTCCCTCTTCTACTGAGAGGGAATATATTTAAAACTGCCCTTCTCATTGGTAATATAAATTTCCTGTCTTCACCTGAGAGTTTAGAGCAAGGCTGCTGGATATGACCTCCAAAGGGTAACCCAGTCTTACATGTTCAATGGGATGGGCAGTCTTTGCTGAGTTTTGTATATTTCATAAAACTGATGTTTCAGAGAGTGGGAACAGAAGTACCATCTTCCCTTTTAAGGGAGTTAGAAATCCCACTGTTCTCCAGTAAACCTACTCAAATTAAACCACAATAATAAATTGGAGAGAAAAATGCATTTTGACAGTTTTTCAAAGATTTAAATTTCAAAGGATGATTATTATGCATAACAGAGAAAGGAAAATGACAGTGCTATTTAAATAACCCTCTCTAGAAATGTCCATACATTTTAGATACCATTTCAAGATGCAGAAATTAGGAATTACTGTACAGGCAGTATTTCCTTCCTCTAGTTTGTATTACTGGGTTGACCAGTTCACCACATAGTGAGGTAGCTTTGTAGGAACATACAATTTCTAGACTAAAATCAAAACTTAGTAAAAAAAAAAAAAAAAAAAAAAACATTGCCCCAATCACTGCAGATTTTACTGCTGCAATGTTTTTCCTTTATGGATCTGTGTATTTAAAGAAGCAAAACTGTATCTATATTACAATAGAGTCCATCTTTCAAAATATGCAATAATTTGTCAACAACATCATTGACAGTCTTCCTTGGGATATAAATGCTGAAATTTTGCCAAGTGGTAAATAATGATTGTTGTTACTGTTTCATATTTGTATGTCATCCTTTGGCACATTAAATATAATGTAAAAATCATACATTAAAAGCCAGAAGAGTTTGACATGGGTCCTATATCAGCTGCCAGCTAGCCAAAGGACATTAGGCAAGTGATTTCATTCTAATACTCAATTTTTTCCTCTTTGATATGAGGTTAAAGCTATATGCTAACAGCATAGTGTTGATATCAGAGAAACGTGACATGCATATTATGATATTGCTCATGATTATAACAGTTAACCCCCGGAATTTCATTTGCTTACCCAATAGAATTTGATTTCTCTCTTGGATGAAGTCAAATGCTGGTGCCCCTGGTCAGCAGGTGGGTCCCCTCCAAGCAATAGCTCAGAGGCCCAGACTCCTTCTGCCTTGAAGTGTTACCATCTTCTTACATGTCATCCTTCTCTGCATCCAGCCCAAATGAAAGCTGTCATTGGGAACTGACTGACTGCACTTCTGCACACATTCTATTGGCCAGGATAAATAAACATGGTAATATTTGGATACAATGGCCACTGGGAATGTAGTCTGGTAGGCTGGGCACCCACCCCTAGGTGGTGAGCTTCACATTATAGAGGGGGAACACGTGAAATCTATACATATTGTGAATCACTTCACAATAGTGTGAAGTGACATTTTAGGCACTCTTCTCTGTAGCATCACCATTCTGCTCCAGCATCCCATAGTCAAATGGAATGTCATTGTGTTATTTTAGGAAAGATAACCAAGGAGTCATCCCAGTAAGAAATATAGTTGCTGGTAATACCCAATGCAGGGTTTACACCACTACCAACATTTGCTGAGTTAACAGATGGATCCCCATCAGGTAGGGGATTCCCCAAATTAGGCTCAATCTTAAGATTAGGCTCAATCTTTCATATACAGAAAAATTTCTGTGTTGCCTAAATTCAAGAGTTGTGATGAGAGAGACCTGCAACTAAACCCAGGTTTCCTTTGCAGTGTGTTGATATCAGATGAACATCCTTTCTTCCATGACCAGCCACTGTCCAGAGAGGCTGAAGAGAACCCCCGGGAGGCCATACTAAGGAATCAGACTCTATATAACCATCTCTCTATCATTCTATTTTGCATTCAGGAAAGTGAATGTACCTAGCATACATCCAACCAGATAAACACATCTTTACCAAAATCAGATATAATTTCAGATCAAGTCACCAAACATTCATATCACCTCTTATTCTACTCAGATTTTTTTTTTAAGTCCTGCCATGGCAGATGATGCCCTAAATCTTGGCTTCTCAAACTACAGTGTGAATCAGAATCATGTAGAGAATTTGGTAAAACACACAGATTTCTAGGTTCTACCCCTAAGAGTTGCTGGTACAATAGGCTTAGGGTGAAGATCCTGCATTTGCATTTTAACAAGATAATGCTGATACTGCTGTTCTGGGACAACACTTCAAGAAGTCTGTCCTCCTCATCTCTGTCCTCATGTGTCTCTGTTCCCCATTCACCCTTCTCTAGCTTATGAGCCACCTTTTGTCGGTCCACTAAGCATATCTACATGTCCATGACTTTGCCTCAGACTGGAACCATTTGCCCCAGACTAGAACCCTTTGCCCAAATGTTCTCATGGTTTCCACCCTTACTGCCTTCAGATTTTTGCCCAAATATCTTCTTAGAGACATCTTCTCTTCCTTGAACTGAAATTTAATCTTTTTCCTTACTCAGTACTCACTAGCCCCCTTCTCTGCCTTTTTATTTACTCTCAAGTCTTTGTTGTTGTTGTTGTTGTGTCGTTGTTGTTCAGACACTAAATCGTGTCTGACTCTTGGCAACCTCATGGACTGTAGCATACCAGGCTCCTCTGTCCTCCACTGTCTCCCTGAGTTTTCTCAAATACACATCCGTTGAAGTAGTAATGCTATCTAACCATTTCATCCTCTGCTGCCCTCATCTCCTTTTGCCTTCAACCTTCCCCAGCATCAGGGTCTTTTCCAATGAGCTGGCTCTTCACATCAGGTGGTCAAAGTGTTGGAGCTTCAGCATCAGTCCTTCCAATTAATATTCTGGGTTGATATCCTTTAGGATTGAGTGGGTTGTTGTTCTTGCAGTCCAAGGGGACTCTCAAGAGTCTTCTCCAGCACCACAACTCCAAAGCATCAATTCTTTGGTGCTCAGCTTTCTTTATGGTCCAACTCTCACATCAATACATGACTACTGGACAAATCATACCTTTGACTATATAGACCTTTGTCAGCAAAGTGATGTCTCTACCTTTTAGGTTTAATACACTGTCTAGGTTTTTCTCAAGTCTCACCATAGTCTAAAGCACTAAGTAATGTACTTATTAATCTGTGATTGTTTCTCCCTGCTGACTGGAATGAGTCCCAAGGGTCACAGTGGTCTTTGTCTGTTTCTCACTTAATCTTCCACACCCATAGCAGTGCCAGCCATTTTATAGGTTCTCAATAAAATACTTGTGCAAGAAAAGACAGGGAGGGTGAAGGGAGACAGACTGGAGAAGCAAGTTAAAACAGTCTTATTCAACTATAGATTTGGTCCACCTGGAATACACGTCACACCACACCTCAAAAGCACATAGCCAGTTTGCTTGCAGTACCTCTGCTTCCTTGTGTGTTCCCAAAAGCCTTTAGTGCACTGGATACCTTTATCCCCCTGCTGCCAGCATCATCCTCAGGTCTTCTGAGATTTGAGGGCCTTGGGTGGATGACAGTCATTCAATAAGATGCTCTGGACAGTCTCCACTGGGAGTGGGCGCCTTAAGGTTGGGAGGGAGCTGTGGAATCAGAGGTAGGTTATTGATGATGATGGTGATATTATTGAGGCCCCTCGGCTGATCCAACTTGGGCTGCAAAAACTAAACCCATCCTGACCCTTGCCCTTCAGTCTGCTTGCTGTCGTGGAGGAGCCAGCATGAGGAGGAGAGCCAGATGGTGTATGTTGTGTCTCAAGGCAGGCGGTTCTATGCATGGAAACCTCAGTTTGAAGCTGACACATGAGTAGGACTATAGCTCCTGTTTATTTAGGATTTTGGATGGCTTGAAGACATAACAATAGTCAGTGATAAACCCAATGGTCTAAAGCAAAAAAAAAAAAAAGAAAGAAAGAAAGAATAGAAACAAGACCCAACCCCTACCCACCACAAACTCAATGATTCTTTGTCCAGAACCGTACTGTGAGTTTGGAGTATTTAATTAGCAGGGAGACTCCTTTCTTTACCCGTAGCAGCAAAATCTCCTTTTGCTGTTTTGACCAATATTCTTCAACAGGGAAGAGTTTCTTACACCCAATACTCTGTGAAACTACACATGATTAAAGACTTTAGAAGTGCACAGCTTGCCAACTTCTTCCCATCAGTTCAGTTCAGTTCAGTTGCTCAGTCGTGTCTGACTCTTTGCGACCCCATGGACTGCAGCACACCAGGCCTCCCTGTCCATCATCAACTCCCAGAGCTTATTCAAACTCATGTCCATTGAGTCAGTGATGCCATCCAACCCCTCATCCTCTGTCCTTCCCTTCTCCTTCCACTCTCAATCTTTCCCAGCATCAGGGTCTTTTCAAATGAGTCAGCTCTTTGCATCAGGTGGCCAAAGTATTGAAGCTTCAGCTTCAACATCAGTCCTTCCAATGAACACCCAGGACTGGCCTCCTTTAGGATGGGCTGGTTGGATCTCCTTGTTGTCCAAGGGACTCTCAAGAGTCTTCTCCAATACCACAGTTCAAAAGCATCACTTCTTTGGGGCTCAGCGTTCTTTATAGTCCAACTCTCACATCCATATATAACTACTGGAAAAACCATAGCCTTGACTAGACAGATCTTTGTTGGCAAAGTAATGTCTCTGCTTTTTAATATGCTATCTAGTTTGGTCATAACTTTTCTTCCAAGGAGCAAGTGTCTTTTAATTTCATGGCTGCAATCACCATCTGTACTGAATTTGGAGCCCCCCAAAAATAAAGCCTGCCACTGTTTCCAATGTTTCCCCATCTATTTGCCGTGAAGTAATGGGACAAGATGCCATGATCTTAGTTTTCTGAATGTTGAGCTTTAAGCCAACTTTTTCACTCTCCTCTTTCACTTTCATCAAGAGGCTCTTTAGTTTCTCTTCTCTTTCTGCCATAAGAGAAGTATCATCTGCACAGCTGAGGTTATTGATATTTCTCCCAGCAATCTTGATTCCAGTTTGTACTTCATCCAGCCCAGCATTTCTCATGATGTACTCTGCATATAAATTAAATAAGCGGGGTGACAATATACGGCCTTGATGTACTCCTTTTCCTATTAGGAACCAGTCTTCTTCCCATAAGCTCCAACAGAAGCCCAACTCTATAAGGTTTTTCAAACTTTTGGCAGAAAGGCTAATAACTTATTTTTGAAAATAAAATAGATACCATTGACACTGCCTAGGAAAAGCCCGTGTTCTCATTGGAGGTGGTATTAGCATCTGACCTCAGATGAGATGGAGCAAAAAAATTAGGCAAGTGTTTGTGTAGCACATCTGACCAATCTAAATAAAGCAAAATTAACGTTATTTAAGGTTATTTTGCTCTATGTGAAATTCTGATGCATCAATTTTTGTCTTCTTGGAGACTGAAGGAAAGAAAGCAGTCAATATTCCTGAACTTGATAGTGTTTCCAATTATAATTTATAGATCTCTTTTGATTGCCAACCATACAAACATAATCCTATCTTCAGTCACCTGGGAAGTTGGAGAATTAGATGATAACAACACGTGCCATTTATTCATAGTTTCTGTTGCAAAGACCTCTAAAATCTTTGTGCCTAATATGGGAATTTGGAGGACTTTATTCCTATTGTTGGAGAATGTAGCTCCCTGCAGTGGACTTTTTAAAGAGAGAACAAGGGTCTTAGTATGCCATCCTGATTAGTGAATGCCAGAAATTGGAGCATTCTGCTGCCAGTTTCCATATTTAGAGGTCACTCTCAGTTCTATGGACTTCACTGGTGGCTTAGATGGTAAAGAATCTGCCTGCACAGCAGGAGACCTGGGTTCATTCCCTGGCTTGAAAAGATCCCCTGGAGGAGGACATGGCAACCCACTCCAGTATTCTTGCTTGGAGAATCCCCATGGGAAGAGGAGCCTGGTGGGCTATAGTCCATGGGGGTCACAAAGGGTTGGACATGATTAAGCAACTAAGCACACACTCAGTGCTATGCTGGAGCTGGCTTACATGACTGTTGAGAGCCAACGCGTGCTTCTTTGTTCAACAGTGTCACATGGTAGCTTGGAGTCAGCCATGATGAAACTATTTGCACCACGGAAGCTGGCAAACACAACAATATGGGTTGTTTGCTACTTTCTAACCTCCTTGAAAGAGCCAATCATTCACCATTTACCAGTATACCACTGTTATTAACTGTGGTCCTAATTCACTACCTGTCCTGATCGCCACACCCTTTGTAACGTGACTTTACAGTTCTCTTTAGGAAGTGGACTCTGTCTCCTGCACCTGGAACCTGGGCTGGTCCTATGACTTGCACTGATTATAGATTATAACGGAACCAGTGGTGTGCCTGTCTCTAGCCTAGGTCTCAAGAGGCCTCACTCTCCTAGAACCCTGATATCATCATAACAAGCCTGTGCTATTCTACTGAAAGGAGAGAGTCCATGTGGCCAGTCAGTGTCTAGCCAGCCACAGCTGACCACAGATCATAGAAGCTAGCATGGACAAGACCAGAAGTAACACCTAACTGAGCTTAGCACAGATTGCCAGCCCACAGTGTTGTGAGCTAAATAAGTGGTTGTCATTTTACGTCACTAATTATTGGGATTGTTTCTTATGCACAAAAGCCAATTGATACACTAATTTTGTAATTTACATTAAGTTTTAAACAAATGGATATATTGCCAGGACTAACACATCATTCAGTATCTATTTGGGAATTTCTGCTCCACTTAAAGAATCACTTTAAAAGTACTTTCTATCTTAAGTTTTCCTACCTATTACCCTCAGAGAAAGTAGACAAGGATATTTGGGCATTAGTATCAATGGAGCAGAATGAAAAAGGAAAGTAGAGAATCTAGAGTTATGTAAATATTGTCTACCTCAAGATGGTAGGCCATGCCATTCCCCCTTCAATCAATACTGCTTCTACTATACAGGCTATTTCGTTTTCTTGAACATGGCAAGTTCTTTTCTCTTTGGGGGCCATTATCTTTAGTCTTCTTTCTTTCTGGACTGTTCTGTCTCAACTTTTCAAGAAATATACCTTCTCATTTATGAAGGCTGAAATCTAAACATTCTTCACCAATATCCACATTACAAGTAGCCACAAAACTACTTCCTTCAAAAGTTACTCTACCACAGTGATAGTCAATAGAAATAAATGAGGTATATTTAATTTTAAATATTCTAGTAACTGTATTTTAAAATGCAAGAAGTGAAATTAACTTAAATGGTGTATTTTCCTTAATTCAAAGTATTATTATTTAAATACATAATATAAAAAATTAGTAAGTCTCATGCTACATTCGACCTATACAGTAATGTTCATACTAGCTTTATTTATAATAGTCAAAAATTGGAGACAATCAAACTGTCAATCAATAGGTAAATGGTTAAACAGATCATAATGGTACAACATATCATGGAATATTACTCCGCAATAAAAAGAAACAAACTATTGAAACACAAATCAGCTTGGTGGATCTCAAGGGCATCATGCTGCATGCAAAAAAAAAAAAAAAAAAAGCCAGTCTCAAATGGTCATACTCTGTGTGATGCCATTAATATAGCCGTATCAAAATTACAAATTTATGGAAATAAAAAACAAGATTAGCAGTTGCCAGGGCTGAGGAAGGTAGGTGTGACAGGAGAGAGATCTTTGTGCAATGCGACAGTTTTGTGTCTTGATTGTGCTAGTGGTTACGTGAATCTACACATGTGAATGATGTAGTACAAAGTACACACACTTCACCAATGTCAAATTCCTGGTTTTGATTTTATACTGCTGCTGCTAAGTCGTGTCAGTCGTGTCCAACTGTGTGCGACCCTATAAACTGCAGCCTACCAGGCTCTTCTATCCCTAGGATTCTCCAGGCAAGAATACTAGAGTGGGTTGTCATTTCCTTCTCCAGGGGATCTTCCTGACCCAGGGATTGAACCTGTGAACCCATGTCTCCTGCATTGGCTGTACTGTGCCTAGTCACTCAGTCATGTCCAACTCTTTGTGACTCAGGCTCCTCTGTCCATGGGGATTCTTCAGGCAAGAATACTGGAGTGGGTGGCCATGCTCTCCTCCATGGGATCTTCCCAGTCCAGGGATCGAACCCAGATCTCCTGCATCGCAGGAAAATTCTCTACTGTCTGAGCCACCAGGAAAACCTGAATTGGCAGTCAGATTCTTTACCACAGAGGCAGCAGATGGTTCAGTGGTAAAGAATCTCCCTGTAATGCAGGAGACACAGATTCTGTCCCTGGGTCAGGAAGATCCCCTGGAGAAGGAAATGACAACCCATTGCAGTATTCGTGCCTGGGAAATTGCATGAACAGAGGAGCTTGGCAGGCTATAGTCCATGGGGTCACAAAGAGTCAGATACTACTTTAGCAAATAAATGACAACAGCTCTATTGATGCTATTCTACAAAGCATAATTTTCTTCTTGCTCCTATTTTAACACTATCTATCACTATGAACACTGTGAAAATGATTAGGATTTAAATATTTTACTCAAAGCATGCCTTTTGTCAACCCTGGATATTGGATGATAGATAAAATGAGTTGGATGAATTGAAGCCAGGATGGAGAACTGAGTTAGATCAGAGTGGTCTTGCAATGCGGATGGTCTAGACAGTGTGGAGTTGGATAAATGGATATGATAAATCCAACTTCAGTCACAGCCTACAATCAGGACAGTATCCGAAAGCTAAGATGAGAAGGAACCAGCAGATATGTGAGATTCAAACAGCTTGATCAATGAGAGGTACCTGGGCAATTCACACAGTAGAGAAGGACAAAGAAAAGGCAAGCAGTTACAGATGGAGACTGAGTTCAAATTTGAAGAATAAAAATTATAAGTCAGATGCTTCTAAAGAGGTTGAGAGGGAGAGGGTGGGATGATTTGGGAGAATGGCATTGAAACATGTATACTATTATGTAAGAAATGAATCACCAGTCTATGTTCAATACAGGATACATGATGCTTGGGGCTGGTGCATGGGGATGATCCAGAGAGACGATATGGGGTGGGAGGTGGGAGGGGGGTTCAGGATGGGGAACTCATGTACATCCGTGGCTGATTCATGTTAATGTATGGCAAAACCAATACAGTATTGTAAAGCAAAATAAAGTAAAAATAAAAATTTAAAAAAAATAAAGAGGTTGAGAAGGCAGGTGTTGTTGGATCAGGGAGCAAGTCAGAAGAGTACACAGAGCAGGAGGGGGCATCTGGATTATGAGTATATGTGCATACAAATGAAGGCCAGGTACAAAAATAGTCCCTTTGTTGATACAACATGCTTTGAAACAGTTTTTCTGGAATGGGAAGCACCTGGTAGAACAGTGGGCTGCTCCATGGGTGATGTCCGGGAGACATTCTGCATTAAAAGAATCCAAGGAAAGGAAAGCATGTCATTAACCCCTTTTTTTATATGATATAATATTTTTTCTTAGGAAACAGCTTTATTTTAGATGATATTATAAACCCATCCCAAGTTATTAATATTTCTTCTGAATCCCAAATTATATACATGTTCTATTTTACCTAAAGCAACTTAATTAAAAGTCTGGTGAATCTTTCATTCCTGAGTCTGAAGGTATGCCAAATATGTCTGAGCAATGAAATCTAAACAGGGCGATGGTGTGTCTGTGCCATCCCCCTGCAGTGCAGTTTCTCAGAGAGCCATCTTTCTCCTACCAATGACAGGCCAGTCATTAAACCTAAATTATCTGAACACAGGTTGGTATTCAGAAGTGCTTAAATATCCATTACTGCATTTACCAAGTTCTTCAAATGAGATCTGAGGCTAAAAGGAGAAAAATCTCTTCATGAGGAGGTCAATGAGCAAAGATTCACTTCTGAGATGTACATCCAAGGCACCATCATTCAGTTCTGTGGTTGTCCTGTAACCATCCAGCTGCCTGTCCAGCTGAAAACTTCAATAGTCCAGTAATTACATTGACTCCTCAGTTCTGCTGTAGGGCCTGAAAACACAGTCTAGGCAGTTGTCAGAGTCAAAGCTTAGACCAATGCCATCTTGATGGTGAGAGAGGTAAGAGGAAAAAGATTGTCTAATAAGTTGGCTCTAATAAGTCAGCTCCAGCTCTGCCTTCTTACTGCTGCATCACTCCATCTTTAATGTGGCCCCTCTCTGCTAACTACTTCCTTGCAGGCCAGAGTTCCTGGAGCATGTCTATACCATTATTACTTATTATTGTTATTCTAAAATATACATAACATAAAATTCACCATTTTTTTTCATTCTGCCTTATTTTTATTTTTTATGATTTTTATTTGGGGGAAAATTGCTTTACAATGTTATGTTGGTTTCTGCTGTACAACAACACAAATCAACCATAATTATACATGTATCACCTCCTGCTTGAGCCTCCATTACCTCCCCAAGTTCCACCCCTGTAGGTCATCAGATGTCAGGCTGGGCTCCCTGTGCTATATAATAACTTTTCACCAGCTATCTATTTTACAAAGGGTAGTGTATAGGTTGATGCCACTTTCTCCATTCATCCCACTCTATTCTTCCCCCATTGTGTCCATAAGCCCATTCTCTATACCTAGGTTTCCATTCCTTCCCTGCAAACAGGTTCATCAATACCATTTTTCTAGATTCCATATATATGCATTAATGTGTGATATTTGTTTTTCTCTTCCTGACTTGCTTCACTCTGTATGACAGGCTCTAGGTTAATCTACCACAGTAGAACTGATTCAAATGCATTATTTTTTATGGCTGAATAATATTCCAATGCTTACTTCTTGGAAGAAAAGTTGTGACCAACCTAGATAGCATATTGAAAAGCAGAGACATTACTTTGCCAACAAAGGTCCATCTAGTCAAGGCTATGGTTTTTCCAGTGGTCATGTATGGATGTGAGAGTTGGACTGTGAAGAAGGCTGAGCACTGAAGAATTGATGCGTTTGAACTGTGGTGTTGGAGAAGACTCTTGAGAGTCCCTTAGACTGCAAGGAGATCCAACCAGTCCATTCTGAAGGAGATCAGCCCTGGGATTTCTTTGGAAGGAATGATGCTAAAGCTGAAACTCCAGTACTTTGGCCACCTCACGCTAAGAGTTGACTCATTGGAAAAGACTTTGATTCTGGGAGGGATTGGGCGCAGGAGGAGAAGGGGACGACAGGGGATGAGATGGCTGGATGGCATCACTGACTCAATGGACGTGAGTCTGAGTGAACTCCGGGAGTTAGTGATGGACAGGGAGGCCTCTTGTGCTGCGATTCATGGGGTCGCAAAGAATCAGACACGACTGAGTGACTGAACTGAACTGAATATTCCATTGTATATATGTGCCACATCTTCTTTATCCAGTCATCTGTCAATGGACATCCAGGTTGTTTCCATGTCCTAGCTGTTGTAAATAGTGCTTCAATGAACATCGGGGTACATATGTCTTTTTCAATTATGGTTTTCTCAGGTCATATGCCCAGTAGAGGGATTTCTGGGTCATATGGTAGCTTTATTCCTAGTTTTTTCAGGAATCTCCATCCTGATTTTTCATAGTTCTATCAATTTACATTCCCTCCAACTGTGCAAGATGTTTCCTTTTTCTCCACATCCTCACAGAATTTATTGTTTGTGGATTTTTTTTTATGATGGCCATTCTGATTGGTGTGAGATGATACCTCATTTTACGTGTACAGTTTTAAGGACATGAACATCATTGTGCAACTCTCAATACCATCCATCTTCAGAACCTTTTCATTTAATCAAACTCTGTGCCCATTATATAGTAAGTTCCCATTCTCCCATCTTTCCAGCCCCTGACAACTCCATTATAGTCTCTGTCCCTATCAGTTTAACTCCTTTAGGTACCTCATACATGTGAAATCATACAATATTTGGCCCCCTGGGTCTGGCTTATTTCAGTTAATATCTTCAAGGTTTATCCACACTGTTGCATGTGTTTCAGATACTTTTCAATGATTTTGAAAATGCTAGAAAATAATACTTTGTGATTTTTTTATACTGTGGCCCTAACTCAATTCAGAGCACCTTATGAGCATGCCACTGTTTTTGGAAACTACAGGTATTTTACATCAGTATAACACTGTTCTTATTGATTATTCAACTCTACTTATTAATAAAGAATGGCATAAGTTGCAAAAATATAAAATTACTTAACATATATAAATATATATAAAAAACAAATCACACTTTGAGCAAGAAAATTAAAATAGAATTCATAGTCCTAAAATGGACTTTTTGAAGCAAAAATATTCAGGAGTATAAAAAAAATGTTAATGGCCAGTAGTTGTGTGTTTTCTAGGCCAGTGGGCATGCTTGCCATCAAATAGAGGTTTAAAATCTACCTACAAGGTTACTTCATTTTCTACATAAACAGGAAGAATGTCCTTATAAGTTCTTCCCTACATGCTTGTGATGGTTAACACTATGTGTCAACGTGACTGGGCCAAGGAATGTCCAGATAGTTGGTATATATTGTTTCTGGGAATGTTTCTGGAAGAGATTAGCATTTGAACTGGTGAAGTGAATAATGCAGATGACCCTCCCCAGTGTGGGTAGGCATCATCAAATTTCCAGAGGGCCCAATTGGAACAAAAAGACTGAGCAAGGAACTCACTCTTTCCCTACTTGAGCTGAGACCTCTGTCTTCTCCTGCCCTTGGACATTGGTGGCTCTAGTTATTGTGTTTTCATAGTCAGACTGGGTCCTACACCACCAGCCCCTGATTTTCAGGGCTGTTGACATGGACGGAATTACACAGCTAGCTTTCCTGGTTGTCCAGCTTGTAGACAGTGTATCATGGGGCATCTTGGCCAACATAACCACGCTAGCCAATCTATAATATCTCCTCTTATATACATCTATATGAATCCTACTGTTTCTGTTTCTCAGGAGATCTCTTGACTAATACAGTGCTTGTTTCATAAGCCAAGAACCTGTAAGCTAAGAGACATTAGAGAGGCTAGAAGTAGGAGGCATTAGTTTTATCTATCATATGTAGTTTCTTAAAATATCTCCACCTGCTCATCCAGTTGTAAATGTTCGATTCAACAGTCAAAAAAAATATTTCATTCCCAACCTACATGTCACTTTCAGTGGATACCGCTACCACAGAACTGGGTAGCTTTTGCCAATATTCAAAAACTTCAGTAAGTAATGTATTAGTAGAACAATAGAAACAAAGGTGAAAGGGCCCAAGGTTAGATATCTACTCATGATTCAAACACCTTGCTGAATACTCCTTCTATAGGAACTGCCACTTCTCGGGCAAGATGAGAATCTAAACACCTGGCACCATTGGGAAGACTAAGTTGTGATTATTTCTCCAAAGGAGAGCAGTTTCTTGAATCACTTGTGAATGGCTGCCCTAGTTATAATTTGAAAATGATGGTCAGTAGCCCTGAACATTGGGGTGCATGTATCCTTTTGGATCATGTCTTCTTCAGATATATGCCCAAGTATGAAATTATAGTGATGCTTAAAATTCTCCAAGTGAGGCTTCAGCAATACTTAAACCATGAACCTCCAGATATTCAAGCTGGTTTTAGAAAAGGCAGAGGAACCAGAGATCAAATTTCCAACATCCACTGGATGAGCAAGAGCATTCCAGAAAAACAACTATTTCTGCTTTATTTACTATGCCAAAGTCTTTGATTGTGTGGATCACAACAAACTGTGGAAAATTCTGAAGGAGATGGGAATATCAGACCACTTGACCTGCCTCTTGAGAAACCTGTATGCAAGTCAGGAAGCAAACAGTTAGAAGTGGACATGGAAGAACAGACTGGTTCCAAATTGGGAAAGGAGTATGTCAAGACTGTATATTGTCACCCTGCTTATTTAACTTTTATGCAGAGGACATCATGAGAAATGCTGGGCTGGAAGAAGCATAAGCTGAAATCAAGATTGCCGGGAGAAATATCAATAACCTCAGATATGCAGATGACACCACCCTTATGGCAGAAAGTGAAGAGGAACTAAAGAGCCTCTTGATGAAAGTGAAAGAGGAGAGTGAAAAGTTGACTTAAACTCAACATTCAGAAAACAAAGATCATGGCATCTGGTCCCATCACTTCATGGGAAATAGATATGGAAACAGTGGCTGACTTCATTTTTCTGGGCTCCTAAATCACTGCAGATGGTGATTGCAGCCATGAAATTAAAAGACGCTTACTCCTTGGAAGGAAAGTTATGACCAAACTAGACAGCATATTAAAAAGAAGAGACGTTACTTTGTCAACAAAGGTCCATCTAGTCAGGCTTTCGTTTTTCCAGTGGCCATGTATGGATGTGAGAGTTGGACTATAAAGAAAGCTGAGTGCTGAAGAATTGATGCTTTTGAACTGTGGTGTTGGAGAAGACTCTTGAGAGACCGTTGGACTGCAAGGAGATCCAGCCAGTCCGTCCTAAAGGAGATCAGTCCTAAACTCCAATACTTTGGCCACCTTCATTTGAAAAGACCCTGATGCTGGGAAAGATTGAGGGCAGGAGAAGGGGATGACAGAGGATGAGATGGTTGGATGGCATCACGACTCAATGGACATGGGTTTAGGTGGACTCTGGGAGTTGGTGATGGACAGGGAGGCCTGGCGTGCTGCGGTTCATGGGGTCGCAAAGAGTCAGACATGACTGAGCGACTGAACTGAACTGAATTGATGGAATTAAAGAGTAATATAGTAGCTCTATTTTTAGTTTTTTAAGGAACCTCCATACTGTCCTCCATAGTGGCTGTACCAATTTACATTCCCACCAATAGTGTAGGAGGGTCCCCTTTTGTCCATACCCTCTTGAGACAGCATTTGTTGTTTTAGGATTTTTTCTTCCCTAGGTGCACTATTTATTAATACAATAGAAAAAATATGGAAGTAGCCTAAATGTCCATTGACTAGATGAATGGGTAAAGAAGATATGGTTCATATATACAGTGGAGTATTACTCAGCCATTACAAAGAATGAAATAATGTCATTTGCAACACATGGATGGACCTAGCGATGATCAGATGGTGTTAGTGGTAAAGAACCTGCCTGCCAATACGGATTAGACGTAAGAGACACAGGTTCTATCCTTGGGTCAGGAAGATCCCCTGGAGGAGAGCATGGCAACCCATTCCAGTATTCTTGCCTGGAGAATCCCATGGACAGAGGAGTCTGACAGGCTGCAGTCCATAGGGTCACAAAGAACTGGAAACGACTGAAGTGACTTAGCATGCACACAGAGATTATCATACTAAGTGAAGTAAGTCAAAGACAAATATCACTTAAGTCAAATATCACTTAAGTATGGATTCTAAAAAAAAAAATTATACAAATGAACTTATGTATAAAACAGAAGTAAATCCAGAGACATAGAAAAGAAATTCATGGTTACTAAAGGGGAAAAAGGCAGGGAGGGATAAATTAGGAGTTTGGGATTAACAGACACCACCATGTATAAAACAAACAAGAAGGATCTATGTATAGCACAGTGAACTATATTCAACATCCTGCAACAACATACAGTGGAAAAGAATGCGAAAAGAATATGTACACACACACACACACATGCACATATGTATATATGTTGATGTATACAACTGTGTATGTATGTAGATATATATATTTATATATATAGGACTGAATCACCCTGCCATACACCAGAAAATTACACAACATTGTAAATTAGTCATACTCCAATTTTAATTTATAAAAAGGCTGTTTCATGTTGATCTAGAGCAGATTTTTTTTATGCCTAAGATTTTTTCCCATTTTAACATATATATTTTATTAAAATATAGTTGACTTACAATGTGTCAGGTGCACAACAAGGTGATTCAGCCATACACATACACATCTATTACTCTTCAGATTGTTTTCCATCACAGGTTACTATAAGACACTGACTGTAGCCCTGTGCCATACAGTAAGACTTTGTTGCTTGTTACATATCTATTTTTAAATTAGAAATTTATCATTCTATTAACACTAAGTCAAACAAGAGGAAGAAAATGTCATAAAGTTTTTAGCTAGGCAAAAATTCATAAGTTTTCTAAAATATGTATATTATATACTTTATTTATATATACATAAGTTTTTCTACTATGCTTGGTAGAAGTCTGAGAAAGGACATCAAAAAAGAAAAAAAAGAGATGGGAAATTAGATAAATAAAATAAATGAAATTGGAGCACTGAATATGAAATAGAAAAAATGAAATAAACTAGATAAAAGATCATAATATAATCCAGTTGGGTTTTTTTCTTTTATTTTCTTTTTTATTTTACTTTTCAATACTGTATTGCTTTTGCCATACATTGACATGAATCCACCATGGCTGTACATGAGTTCCCAATCCTGAACCCCCCTCCCACCCCTCTCCCCATATCATCTCTCTGGGTCATCCCAGTGCACCAGCCCCAAGCATCCTGTATCCTGCATCGAACATAGACTGGCGATTCATTTCTTACATGATAGTATACATGTTTCAATGCCATTCTCCCAAATCATCCCACCCTCTCCCTCTCCCACAGAGTCCAAAAGTCTGTTCTATTTTCAAACATGAGTTCTCATTAGAAATATATCTGGTGCTCTGGAGAAAAAAGCAATGCCTGGGCATTTGTATTTTTCAAAACATTCCAAGATCATTTTGATAGGCATCTGGATTTTAAGTGATTACAGGTTTTTCTATTAAATCGTAGTTTGTAATGCCCAAAATTCTCCAAGCCAGGCTTCAGCAATACATGAACTGTGAACTTCCTGATGTTCAAGCTGGTTTTAGAAAAGGCAGAGGAACCAGAGATCAAATCGCCAACATCCGCTGGATCGTGGAAAAAGCAAGAGAGTTCCAGAAAAACATCTATTTCTGCTTTACTGACTATGCCAAAGCCTTTGACTGTGTGGATCACAATAAACTGTGGAAAATTCTGAAAGAGATGAATATACCAGACCACCTGACCTGCCTCTTGAGAAATCTGTATGCAGGTCAGGAAGCAACAGTTAGAACTGGACACGGAAAAACAGACTGGTTTCAAATGGGAAAAGGAGTATGTGAAGACTGTATATTGTCACCCTGCTTATTTAACTTATATGCAGAGTACATCATGAGAAACGCTGGACTGGAAGAAACACAAGGTGGAATCAAGATTGCCGGGAGAAATATCAATAACCTCAGATATGCAGATGACACCACCCTTATGGCAGAAAGTGAAAAGGAACTAAAAAGCCTCTTGATGAAATTGGAAGAGGAGAGTGAAAAAGTTGGTTAAAGCTCAACATTCAGAAAACGAAGATCATGGCATCCGGACCCATCACTTCATGGAAAATAGATGGGGAAACAGTGGAAACGGTGTCAGACTTTATTTTTCTGGGCTCCAAAATCACTGCAGATGGTGATTGCAGTCATGAAATTAAAAGACACTTACTCCTTGGAAGAAAAGTTATGATCAACCTAGATAGTATATTCAAAAGCAGAGACATTACTTTGCCGACTAAGGTCCGTCTAGTTAAGGCTATGGTTTTTCCAGTGGTCATGTATGGATGTGAGAGTTGGACTGTGAAGAAGGCTGAGCGCCAAAGAATTGATGCTTTTGAACTGTGGTTGGAGAAGACTCTTGAGAATCCCTTGGACTGCAAGGAGATCCAACCAGTCCATTCTGAAGGAGGTCAGCCCTGGGATTTCTTTGGAAGGAATGATGCTAAAGCTGAAACTCCAGTACTTTGGCCACCTCATGTGAAGAGTTGACTGATTGGAAAAGACTCTGATGCTGGGAGGGATTGTGGGCAGGAGGAGAAGGGGATGACAGAGGATGAGATGGCTGGATGGCCTCACTGACTCGATGAATGTGAGTCTGAGTGAACTCCAGGAGTTGGTGATGGATAGGGAGGCCTGACGTGCTGCGATTCATGGGGTCACAAAGAGTCGGACACGACTGAGCAACTGAACTGAACTGAACTGAACTTGGTGATATAGAATTCTATTATTTTTCTTTTGACCAATAATGATACAGTGGTATTAAGTGAGTAATAGTTACATAATCACAATTGTAAGAGATGTTTATCAATTTTTCACAATCTATAGCCAGACAAAAAATAAAATAAAATATAATTACAATTGCAAGCCATAATGGGAACATGATTAACCTCAAAATACAAAATAATTATGTTTGTCAAGCAGAGTAATGTGGTAGGTGGAAGTGCATACATGCACGTGTTTTCATCTGCCCAGCTGGTCTATGTCTTTTGGTTGGTGCATTTAATCCATTTACACTTAAGGTAGTTGTATGTGTGATCCTATTACCATTTTCTTAATTGTTTGGGGATATTTTCTGTAGGTTTTTCCTTCTCTTGTGTTTCCTACCTAGAGAAGTTCCTTTAGCATTTGTTATAAAGCTGCTTTGGTAGTGCTGAATTCTTTTACTTTTACTTGTCTGGAAAGCTTTTGATTTCTCCATCAAATCTGAAGGACAGTCCTGCTGGGTAGAGTATTCTTGATTGTAGGTTCTTCCCTTTCATCCCTTTAAATATATCATGCCATTCTCTTCTGGCTTGTAGAGTTTCTGTTGAAAAATTAGCTGATAATCTTAGGGGAGTTCCCTTGTATGTTATTTGTCATTCTTCCCTTATTGCTTTTAATATTTTATTTCTGTCTTTAATTTTTGTCAGTTTCATTACCATGTGTATGGAGTGTCCCTCCTTGGGTTTATTTGGCCTGAGATTCTCTGTGCTTCCTGGATTTGGTTGACTATTTCCTTTCTGATATTAGGGAAGTTTTCTGCTCTTATCTCTTCAAATATTTTCTCAGGTCCTTTCTCTCTTTCTTCTCCCTCTGGGGCCCCTGTAATGCGAATGTTGTTGCCTTTGATGTAGTCCCAGGACTCTTAAGCTGTCTTCATTTTTTCATTCTTTTTTTCTATATTGTGTTCTGTGGCAGCGATTTCCACCATTCTTTCCTCTGGGCTATTTATCTGTGCTTCTTCCTCAGTTATCCTGCTGTTGCCTCCTAGTGTATTACTTACCTCTGTTTGTTTGTTCTTTAGTTTTGTAGGCTTTTGGTAAGCTTTTCTTACATCTTCTCTATTGTTTTTCAGAGATCCTGGATCATCTTCACTATCGTTATTCTTAATTCATTTTCTGAAAGGTTGGTCTATCTTCACTTCATTAGTTGTTTTCCTAGGGTGTTATCTTGTTCCTTCATCTGAGACATAATTTTCTGCTCTTTTATCCTGGTTATCTTTCTGTAATGTGGTTTCTTGTTCCACCTGCTGTGGGATTGTGGTTGTTCTTGCTTCTTCTGTCTGTCCTTGAGGAGGCTAAGAGGTTTGTATAAACTTTGGATGAGAGGGGCTTGCAGTGGGAAAAACTGGGTCTTGCTCTGGTGGGTAGGGCTTTGCTCAGTAAAGCTTTAATCCAAGTATCTCCTGATGAGTGGGGTATGCTCTCTCCCTGGTAGTTGTTTGGCCTGAGATGACCCAGCCCTGGGGTCTTTGAGCTCTATGGTAAGGTTAATGGCAGCCTCCGAGAGGGCATAGGCCAAGGGGGGCATTTCCAGATGGCTGCTTCCAGTGCCCCTGTCCCTGTAGTGAGCCTGAGCTAACCTACACTTCCATAGGAGACCCTCCAACACTACCAGGTAGTGGTGGTTCAGTCCTCTGTGGGGTCGCTGCTCCTTTCTTCTGGGTCTTGGTGCATGCAAGATTTTGTTTGTGCCCTCCATGACTGGAGTCTCTATTTACCCCAGCCCTGCAGAAGTCTTATCATCAAATCCTGCTGGCCTTCAACATCAGATTCCCTGGAGATTCCCAGTCTGTTTGTCAGATCCCCAGGCTGGGAAGCCTGGCATGGGGTTCAGAACCTTGACAACAGTGGGAGATCGTCTCTGGTATTCTTGTTCTCCAGTCTGTGGGTCACCGGCCTGGAAGGTACGGGATCTGATTTTACTGTGACAGTGCCCCTCCTACTCTTTCACTGGGACTTCTTTGTCTTTGGACGTGGGTTACCTTTTTTGGTGGGTTCTAGCATCCTCCTGTCAATGACTGTTCAACGGCTAGTTGCAGTTTTGGTGCTCTCGCAGGAGGACATGAGCACACGTGCTTCTACTCCACCGTCTTGAACCAGAAACCCCTGTTGTT
The DNA here is from genome assembly GCF_014754425.2 of Oryx dammah. Lineage (NCBI taxonomy): Eukaryota > Metazoa > Chordata > Mammalia > Artiodactyla > Bovidae > Oryx > Oryx dammah. Next base: position 80,061,270 of record NW_024070194.1, read on the forward strand.
TGTGGATTTTTTGATGACAGCCATTCTGACCAGCATGAGGTGATATCTCATTGTAGTTTTGATTTGTGTTTCTCTAATAACTAGTGATGTTGAAAGTCTTTTCATGTGCCTATTGGCCATCTGTATATCCCATTAGGAGAAATGTCTATTCAGGTCTTCTGCCCATTTTTAGAATGAGTTGTTTATTTTAATGCTCTTATGTGTCATAAGCTGTTTGCAAACTTTGGAAACTAACCCCTCATCAGTGACGTCATTTGCAAATATTTTCTCCAAATCTGTAGGTTTTCTTTTAATTTTGTTTATTGCTTCCTTTGCTGCGTAAAACCTTTTAAGTGGGTCCCATTTGTTTATTTTTGTTTTTATGTCCCTTATTCTGGGAGATGTATCAAAAAAGATGGTGCTGTGATTTATGTCAAAGACTCTTCTGTCTATGTTTCTTCCAGTGGTTTTACAGTGCTCAGTCTCACATTTAGGTATTTGATCTATTTTGAGTTTATTCTTGTGTATGGAGCTAAAGAATGATCTAATTGCACTTTTTTTTACATGTGGCTGTCCAATTTTCCCAGCACGATTTTTTGAAGAGACTGTCTTTCCAACATTGTGTAGTCTTGGTAGCCCTCTTTTTAACTCTGCTCCTCATATAAATCAATCTTTTCTTCTGAACATTAACCCAAAGGATGAATTTTTAAAGTTTTATTTCAATATATTATGATACATGGTAACTTCAACAAGTGTTTACTTTGAATTGATTTTAAAATACTTTAGGAAAGAAATATATTACACAGTGAGTGTGTGTTAGTCACTCAGTCATGTCTGACTCTTTGTAAACCTATGGACTACAGCCTGCCAGGCTCCTCTGTCCATGGAATTCTCCAGGCAAGAATACTGAAGTAGGTAGCCATTCCCTTCTCCAGGGGATTTTCCTGACCCTGGGCTCAAACCCAGATCTACTTCATTGCAGGCAGAATCTTTACTGTCTGAGCCACCAGGGAAACCCATACCATACAAAAAGTATAAAAATCAAATGGTTCCTTGATTTACACTATGGTGACTCCAAGTTCTTTTTTCTTGGGGATGGTCTTGATCCCAGTCTCCTATACAATGTCACGAACCTCCATCAGTAGTTCTTCAAGCACTCTGTCTATCAGATCTAATCCCTTAAATCTATTTGTCACTTTGACTATATAATCATATGGGATTTATGCAGGTGATACCTGAATGGTCTAGTGATGTTCCCTAACGTTCTTCAGTTTAAGTCTGAATTTGGCAATAAGGAGTTCATGATCTGGGCCACAGTCAGCTCCCAGTCTTGTTTTTGCTGACTGTATAGAGCTTCTCCATCTTTGGCTGCAAAGAATATAATAAACTGATTTCAGTATTGACGACTTGGTGATGTCCATGTGTAGAGTATTCTCTTGTGTTGTTGGAAGAGGGTTTTTGCGTTCTCTTGGCAAAACTCTTTGCCCTGCCTCATTTTGTACTCCAAAACCAAATTTTCCCTTTACTCCAGGTATTTCTTGACTTTCTACTTTTGCTTTCCAGTCGCCTATAATGAAAATGACATCTTTTTTGGATGTTAGTTCTAGAAGGTCTTGTGGGTCTTCATAGAACCATTTAACTTCAGCTTCTTCAGCATTACTGGTTGAGGCATAGGCTTGGATTACTGTGATATTGAATGGTTTGCCTTGGAAACGAACAGAAATCATTCTGTCATTTTTGAGATTGCATCCAAGTACTTCAGTTTTCATTCCAATCCCAAAGAAAGGCAATGCCAAAGAATGCTCAAGCTACTGCACAGTTGCACTCATCTCACATGCTAGTAATGTTCAAAATTCTCCAAGCCAGGCTTCAGCAATACATGAACTGTGAACTTCCAGATGTTCAAGCTGGATTTAGAAAAGGCAAAGAAACCAGAGGTCAAATTGCCAACATCCAATGGATCATCAAAAAAGCAAGAGAGTTCCAGAAAAACATGAGCTTCTGATTTATTGACAATGCCAAAACGTTTGACTGTGTGGATCACAATAAACTGTGGAAAATTCTTCAAAGATGGGAATGCCAAACCACCGGACCTGCATCTTGAGAAACCTGTATGCCAGACTGAAAGTGAAGGGTTGGAAAAAGATATTCCATGCAAATAGAGACCAAAAGAAAGCAGGAGTGGCAATACTCATATCCGATAAAATAGACTTTAAAACAAAGGCAGTGAAAAGAGACAAAGAAGGCCACTACATAATGATCAAAGGATCAATCCAAGAAGAAGATATAACAATTATAAATATATATGCACCCAATATAGGAGCACCGCAATATGTAGGACAAATGCTAACAAGTATGAAAGGGGAAATTAACAACAACACAATAATAGTGGGAGACTTTAATACCCCACTCACACCTATGGACAGATCAACTAAACAGAAAATTAACAAAGAAAAACAAATTTTAAATGATACATTAGGCCAGTTAGACCTAATTGATATCTATAGGACATTTCACCCCAAAACAATGAATTTCACCTTTTTCTCAAGTGTTCATGGAACCTTCTCCAGGATAGATCACATCCTGGGCCATAAATATAACCTTGATAAATTCAAAAAAATCGAAATCATCCCAAGCATCTTTTCTGACCATAATGCATTAAGATTAGATCTCAATTACAGGAGGAAACTATTTAAAATTCCAACATATGGAGGCTGAACAACACTCTTCTGAATAACCAACAAATCACAGAAGAAATCAAAAAAGAAATCAAATTATGCATAGAAACTAATGAAAATGAAAACACAACAACCCAAAACCTGTGGGACACTATAAAAGCAGTGCTAAGAGGAAAGTTCATAGCAATACAGGCATGCCTCAAGAAACAAGAAAAACTCAAATAAATAACCTAACTCTACACCTAAAGCAACTAGAAAAGGAAGAGTTGGAGAACCCCAGAGTTAGCAGAAGGAAAGAAATCTTTAAAATTAGGGCAGAAATAAATGCAAAAGAAACTAAAGAGACCATAGCAAAAATCAACAAAGCCAAAAGCTGGTTCTTTGAAAGGATAGATAAAATTGACAGACCATTAGCCAGACTCATCAAGAAGCAAAGAGAGAAAAATCGAATCAATAAAATTAGAAATGCAAATGGAGAGATCATAACAGACAACACAGAAATACAAAGGATCATAAGAGACTACTATCAGCAATTATATGCCAATAAAATGGACAATCTGGAAGAAATGGACAAATTCTTAGAAAAGTACAACTATCCAAAACTGAACCAGGAAGAAATAGATAATCTTAACAGACCCATCACAAGCACGGAAATTGAAACTGTAATCAGAAATCTTCCAGCAAACAAAAGCCCAGGTCCAGACGGCTTCACAGCTGAATTCTACCAAAAATTTAGAGAAGAGTTAACACCTATCCTACTCAAACTCTTCCAGAAAATTGCAGAGGAAGGGAAACTTCCAAACTCATTCAATGAGGCCACCATCACCCTAATACCAAACCCTGACAAAGATACTACAAAAAAAGAAAACTACAGGCCAATATCACTGATGAACATAGATGCAAAAATCCTCAACAAAATTCTAGCAATCAGAATCCAACAACACATTAAAAAGATCGTACACCATGACCAAGTGGGCTTTATCCCAGGGATGCAAGGATTCTTCAATATCCGCAAATCAATCAATGTAATTCACCACATTAACAAATTGAAAAATAAAAACCATATGATTATCTCAATAGATGCAGAGAAAGCCTTTGACAAAATTCAACATCCATTCATGATAAAAACTCTCCAGAAAGCAGGAATAGAAGGAAAATACCTCAACATAATAAAAGCTATATATGACAAACCCACAGCAAACATTATCCTCAATGGTGAAAAATTGAAAGAATTTCCCCTAAAGTCAGGAACAAGACAAGGGTGCCCACTTTCACCACTACTATTCAACATAGTTCTGGAAGTTTTAGCCACAGCAATCAGAGCAGAAAAAGAAATAAAAGGAATCCAAATTGGAAAAGAAGAAGTAAAACCCTCACTGTTTGCAGATGACATGATCCTCTACATAGAAAACCCTAAAGACTCTACCAGAAAATTACTAGAGCTAATTAATGAATATAGTAAAGTTGCAGGATATAAAATCAACACACAGAAATCCCTTGCATTCCTATACACTAATAATGAGAAAGTAGAAGAAGAAATTAAGGAAACAATTCCATTCACCATTGCAACGAAAAGAATAAAATACTTAGGAATATATCTACCTAAAGAAACTAAAGACCTATATACAGAAAATTATAAAACACTGATGAAAGAAATCAAAGAGGACACTAACAATGGAGAAATATACCATGCTCATGGATTGGAAGAATCAATATAGTGAAAATGAGTGTACTACCCAAAGCAATTTACAAATTCAATGCAATCCCTATCAAGATACCGGCGATATTTTTCACAGAACTAGAACAAATAATTTCAAGATTTGTATGGAAATACAAAAAACCACGAATAGCCAAAGCAATCTTGAGAAAGAAGAATGGAACTGGAGGAATCAACTTGCCTGACTTCAGGCTCTACTACAAAGCCACAGTCATCAAGACAGTATGGTATTGGCACAAAGACAGAAATATAGATCAATGGAACAAAATAGAAAGCCCAGAGATAAATCCACACACATATGGACACCTTATCTTTGACAAAGGAGGCAAGAATATACAATGGAGTAAAGACAATCTCTTTAACAAGTGGTGCTGGGAAAACTGGTCAACCACCTGTAAAAGAATGAAACTAGATCACTTTCTAACACCACACACAAAGATAAACTCAAAATGGATTAAAGATCTAGATGTAAGACCAGAAACTATAAAACTCCTAGAGGAGAACATAGGCAAAACACTCTCCGACATAAATCACAGCAGGATCCTCTATGATCCACCTCCCAGATTTCTGGAAATAAAAGAAAAAAAAAAAACAAATGGGACCTAATTAAAATTAAAAGCTTCTGCACAACAAAAGAAAATATAAGCAAAGTGAAAAGACAGCCTTCCGAATGGGAGAAAATAATAGCAAATGAAGCAACTGACAAACAACTAATCTCAAAAATATACAAGCAACTCCTGCAGCTCAATTCCAGAAAAATAAACGACCCAATCAAAAAATGGGCCAAAGAACTAAATAGACATTTCTCCAAAGAAACATACAGATGGCTAACAAACACATGAAAAGATGCTCAACATCACTCATTATCAGAGAAATGCAAATCAAAACCACAATGAGGTACCACTTCACACCAGTCAGAATGGCTGCGATCCAAAAGTCTGCAAGCAATAAATGCTGGAGAGGGTGTGGAGAGAAGGGAACCCTCCTACACTGTTGGTGGGAATGCAAACTAGTACAGCCACTATGGAGAACAGTGTGGAGATTCCTTAAAACACTGGAAATGGAACTGCCTTATGACCCAGCAATCCCACTGCTGGGCATACACACGGAGGAAACCAGAATTGAAAGAGACACATGTACCCCAATGTTCATTGCGGCACTGTTTATAATAGCCAGGACATGGAAACAACCTAGATGTCCATCAGCAGATGAATGGATAAGAAAGCTGTGGTACATATACACAATGGAGTATTACTCAGCCGTTCAAAAGAATACATTTGAATCAGTTCTGATGAGATGGATGAAACTGGAGCCGATTATACAGAGTGAAGTAAGCCAGAAAGAAAAACACCAATACAGCATACTAACACATATATATGGAATTTAGATAGATGGCAATGATGACCCTGTATGCAGGACAGCAAAAAAGACACAGATGGGTATAGCGGACTTTTGGACTCAGTGGGAGAGGGAGAGGGTGAGATGATTTGGGAGAATGACATTGAAACATGTATAATATCATGTAAGAATCTAATTGCTAGTCTATGTCCAATGCAGGATATGGCATGCTTGGGGCTGGTACACGGGGATGACCCAGAGAGATGTTGTG